>NW_027276890.1:0-34052 GCF_030028105.1 Mobula birostris | reverse complement strand
TGTCGAGTGACGGGTGTGAGTGATGGGGGTGTATGAGTGACGGGGGTGTCTGAGTGACGGGGTGTGAGTGACGTGGTTTTCAGTGACGGGCGTGTGTGAGTGATGGGGGTGTGAGTGACGGGGTGTGTGAGTTACGGGGGGGTGTGAGTGACGGGGTGTGAATGTCGGGGGGGTGTGAGTGACGGGGTGTGTGAGTGACAGGGTGTGAGTGTCGGGCGGTGTGAATGACGGGGTGTGAGTGACGGGGGGTGTGTGAGTGTCGGGGTGTGTGAGTGACGGGGGTGTGTGTGACGGGGGTGTGTGAGTGACGGGGTGTGTGAGTGACGGGGTGTGAGAGACGGGGTGTGAGTGACGGGGTTTGTGAGTGACGGGGGCGTGAGTGACGGGGTGTGTGAGTGACGGGGTGTGAGTGACGGGGGTGTGAGTGACGGGGGTGTGAGAGAGACGGGGTGTGTGAGTGACGGGTGTGTGAGTGATGGGGGGTGTGAGTGACGGGGGTGTGAGTGACGGGGGTGTGTGAGTGACGGGGGTGTGTGTGACGGGGTGTGTGAGTGACGGGGTGTGAGTGACGAGGATGTGAGTGACGGGGGTGTGAGTGACGGGGGTGTGTGAGTGTCGGGGGGTGTGAGTGACGGGGGTGTGAGTGACGGGGTGTGAGTGATGGGGTGTGAGTGACGGGGAATGTGTGTGACGGGGGTGTGAGTGACCGGTGTGAGTGACGGGGGTGTGAGTGACAGGGTGTGTGAGTGACGGGGTGTGTGAGTGACAGGGGGTGTGAGTGACTGGTGTGAGTGACGGGGTTTGAGTGACAGGGTGTGTGAGTGACAGGGTATGAGTGACGAAGGTGTGAGTGATGGGGTGTGAATGACGGGGTGTGAGTGACGGGGGGTGTGAGTGATGGGGGTGTGAGAGACCTGGGTGTGTGAGTGACGGGGTGTGTGAGTGACGGGGTGTGTGAGTGACGGGGGGGTGTGAGTGACGGGGGTGTGTGATTAACAGGGGTGTGTGAGTGACGGGGGGGTGTGAGTGACGGTGTGTGAGTGACAGGGGGTGTGAGTGACGGGGTGTGTAAGTGACGGGGTGTGTGAGTGACGGGGTGTGAGTGACAGGGGTGTATGAGTGACAGGGGGTATGAGTGACGGGGTGTGTGAGTGACGCGGTGTGTGAGTGACGGGGTGTGTGAGTGACGGGGGGGTGTTGAGTGACGAGGGTGTGAGTGATGGGGGGTGTGAGTGACGGGGGTGTGAGTGACGGGGATGTGTGAGTGACGGGGGTGTGTGTGACGGGGGTGTGAGTGACGGTGTGTGAGTGACGGGGTGTGAGTGACGGAGAATGTGTGTGACGGGGGTGTGAGTGACCGGTGTGAGTGACGGGCTTGTGAGTGACAGGGTGTGTGAGTGACGGGGTGTGTGTGAGTGACAGGGGGTGTGAGTGACGGGTGTGAGTGACGGGGGTGTGAGTGACAGGGTGGGTGAGTGACAGGGTGTGAGTGACGGGGGTGTGAGTGACGGGGTGTGAGTGACGGGTGTATGAGTGAAGGGGGTGTGAGTGACGGGGGTCTGAGTGACGGGGTGTGTGAGTGACAGGGTGTGAGTGATGTGCTGTGAGTGACGGGGTGTGAGTGACGGGGGTATGAGTGAAGGGGGTGTGAGTGACGGGGGTCTGAGTGACGGGGTGTGTGAGTGACACAGTGTGAGTGATGTGGTGTGAGTGACGGGGTCTGAGTGACGGGGAGTGTGAGTGATGGGGGTGTGAGTGACCTGGGTGTGTGAGTGACGGTGTGTGTGAGTGACGTGGTGTGTGAGTGACGGGGTGTGTGAGTGACGGGGTGTGTAAGTGACGGGGTGTGTGAGTGACGGGGTGTGAGTGACAGGGGTGTGTGAGTGACAGGGGGGTGTGAGTGACGCGGTGTGTGAGTGACCGGGTGTGTGAGTGACGGTGGGGGTGTGAGTGACGAGGGTGTGAGTGACGGGGGTGTGTGAGTGACGGGCTGTGAGTGACGGGGGTGTGAGTGACGCGGGTGTGTGATTGACGGGGGGTGTGAGTGACAGGTGTGTGATTTAGGGGGTGTGTGAGAGACGGGAGGTGTGAGTGACGGGGGTGTGAGTGACGGGTGTGTGAGTGACGTGGTTGTGAGTGACGGGTGTGTTAGTGTCGGATGTGTGAGTGACGGGGGTGTGTGTGTGACGTGTGTCTGAGTGACGGGGTGTGTGAGTGACGCGGGTGTGAGTGACGGGGTGTGTGAGTGACGGGGTGTGAGTGATGGGGGAGTGAGTGTCGGGGGTGTATGAGTGAGGGGGTGTGTGTGATGGGGGTGTATGAGTGACGGGAGTGTGTGAGTGCGGGGTGTGAGTGACGGGGGTGTGCGAGTGACGTGGTTGTGAGTGACGGGGGTGTGTGAGTGATGGGGGTGTGAGTGACGGGGTGTGTAAGTGACGGGGGGTGTGAGTGACAGGGTGTGAATGTCGGGGGGGTGTGAGTGACGGGGTGTGAGTGACGGGGTGTTTGAGTGACAGGGTGTGAGTGTCGGTGGGTGTGAATGACGGGGTGTGAGTGACTGGGGTGTGTGTGTCGGGGTGTGTGAGTGACGGGGGTGTGAGTGACGGGGGGGGTGTCAGTGACGTGGGTTTGTGAGTGACGGGGGTGTGAGTGACGTGGGTTTGTGAGTGACGGGGGTGTGAGTGAGGGGGTGTGTGAGTGACGGAGTGTGAGTGTCGGGGTGTGAGTGATGGGGGTGTGAGTGACGGGGTGTGTGAGTGACGGGGGTGTGTGAGTGACGGGGTGTGAATGTCGGGGGGGTGTGAGTGACGGGGTGTGAATGTCGGGGGGGTGTGAGTGACGGGGTGTGAGTGATGGGGTGTGTGAGTGACAGGGTGTGAGTGTCGGGGGGTGTGAATGACGGGGTGTGAGTGACGGGGGTGTGTGAGTGTCGGGGTGTGTGAGTGACGGGGGTGTGTGTGACGGGGGTGTGTGAGTGTCGGGGTGTGTGAGTGACAGAGTGTGAGTGTCGGGGGGTGTGAATGACGGGGTGTGAGTGACTGGGGTGTGTGAGTGTCGGGGTGTGTGAGTGACGGGGGTGTGAGTGACGGGGGGTGTCAGTGACGTGGGTTTGAGAGTGACGGGGTGTGAATGACGTGGGTTTGTGAGTGATGGGGGTATGAGTGAGGGCGTGTGTGAGTGACGGAGTGTGAGTGTCGGGGTGTGAGTGACGGGGTGTGAGTGACGGGGGTGTGTGAGTGACGTGGTTGAGAGTGACGGGGGTGTGTGAGTGATGGGGTGTGAGTGACGGGGTGTGTGACTGACGGGGGGGTGTGAGTGACGGGGTGTGAATGTCGGGGGGGTGTGAGTGACGGGGTGTGAGTGACGGGGTGTGTGAGTGACAGGGTGTGAGTGTCGGGGGGTGTGAATGACGGGGTGTGAGTGACGGGGGTGTGTGAGTGTCGGGGTGTGTGAGTGACGGGAATGTGTGTGACGGGGGTGTGTGAGTGACGGGGTGTGTGAGTGACGGGGTATGAGTGACGGGGTGTGTGTGACGGGGTTTGTGAGTGACGGGGGTGTGAGTGACGGGGTGTGTGAGTGAGGGGTGTGTGAGGGATGGGGGGTGTGAGTGACGGGGTTGTGTGAGTGACGGGGGTGTGTGACGGGGTGTGTGAGAGACGGGGTGTGAGTGACGGGGATGTGAGTGACGGGGTGTGAGTGACGGGGTTGTGAGTGACGGGGAATGTGTGTGACGGGGGTGTGAGTGACCGGTGTGAGTGACGGGGGTGTGAGTGACGGGGGTCTGAGTGACGGGGTCTGAGTGACGGGGGTCTGAGTGACGGGGTGTGTGAGTGACAGGGTGTGCGTGATGGGGTGTGAGTGACGGGTGTGAGTGACGGAGGGTGTGAGTGACGGGATGTGAGTGTCAGGGGGGTGTGAGTGACGGGGGTGTGTGACTGACGGGGGGTGTGAGTGACGGGGTGTGAATGTCGGGGGGGTGTGAGTGACGGGTGTGTGAGGTGACGGGGTGTGTGAGTGACAGGTGTGAGTGTCGGGGGTGTGAATGACGGGGTGTGAGTGACGGGGGTGTGTGAGTGTCGGGGTGTGTGAGTGACGGGAATGTGTGTGACGGGGGTGTGTGAGTGACGGGGTGTGTGAGTGACGGGGTGTGAGTGACGGGGTGTGTGTGACGGGGTTTGTGAGTGACGGGGGTGTGAGTGACGGGGTGTGTGAGTGAGGGGTGTGTGAGGGATGGGGGGTGTGAGTGACGGGGTTGTGTGAGTGACGGGGGTGTGTGACGGGTGTGTGAGAGACGGGGTGTGAGTGACGGGATGTGAGTGACGGGGGTGTGAGTGACGGGGTGTGAGTGACGGGGTGTGAGTGACGGGGAATGTGTGTGACGGGGGTGTGAGTGACCGGTGTGAGTGACGGGGGTGTGAGTGACGGGGTCTGAGTGACGGGGGTCTGAGTGACGGGGTGTGTGAGTGACAGGGTGTGCGTGATGGGGTGTGAGTGACGGGGTGTGAGTGACGGAGGGTGTGAGTGACGGGATGTGAGTGTCAGGGGGTGTGTGAGTGACGGGGGTGTGTGACTGACGGGGTGTGAGTGACGGGGGGGTGTGAGTGACGGGGTCTGAGTAACGGAGGTGTGAGTGACGGGGTGTGTGAGTGACGGAGGAGTGAGTGTCGGGGGGGTGTGAGTGATGGGTGGTGTGAGTGACGGAGATGTGTGTGTCCGGGGGGTTGTGAGTGACGGATGTGTGAGTGACGGGGGTGTGAGTGACGGGAGGTGAGAGTGACGGGGGTGTGTGATTGACAGGGGTGTGTGAGTGACAGGGGTGTGTGATTGACGGGGGTGTGTGAGGGACGGGGGTGTAGGTGACGGGGAGTGAGTGAGTGACGGGGTGTGTGAGTGACGGGGTGTGTGAGTGATGGGGAGTGAGTGTCGGGGGTGTGTGAGTGATGGGGTGTGTGAGTGACGGGGATGTGAGTGACGGGGTGTGTGAGTGACGGATGTGTGAGTGACGGGGGTCTGAGTGACGGGAGGTGAGAGTGACGGGGTGGTGTGATTGACAGGTGTGTGTGAGTGACAGGGGTGTGAGAGTGACGGGGTGTGAGAGTGACGGGGTGTGTGAGTGGACGGGCGGTGTGAGTGACGGGTGTGTGAGTGACGGGGTGTGTGAGTGACGGGGGTGTGAGTGACGGGGGGTGTCAGTGACGTTGGTTTAGTGAGTGACGGGGGTGTGAGTGACGTGGGTTGTGAGTGATGGGGGTATGAGTGAGGGGTGTGTGAGTGACGGAGTGTGAGTGTCGAGGTGTGAGTGACGGGGTGTGAGTGATGGGGCTGTATGAGTGACGGGGTGTGTGAGTGCGGGGTGTGAGTGACGGGGGGTGTGTGAGTGACGTGCTTGTGAGTGACGGGGTGTGTGTGTGATGGGGGTGTGAGTGACGGGGTGTGTAAGTGACGGGGGGTGTGAGTGACGGGGTGTGAATGTCGGGGGGGTGTGAGTGACGGGGTGTGAGTGACGGGGGTGTGTGAGTGACGGGGTGTGAGTGACAGGGGTGTGTGAGTGACGGGGGTGTGTGAGTGTCGTGGTTGTGAGTGACGGGAGTGTGTGAGTGATGGGGGTTTGAGTGACGGGGTGTGTGAGTGACGGGGCGGTGTGAGTGACGGGTCTGAATGTCGGGGGGGGGTGTGAGTGACGGGTGTGAGTGACGGGGTGTGTGAGTGACAGGGTGTGAGGGTCGGGGGTGTGAATGGCGGGGTGTGAGTGACGGGGGTTTGTGAGTGTCGGGGTGTGTGAGTGACGGGGGTGTGTGTGACGGGGTGTGTGAGTGACGGGGTGTGTGAGTGACGGGATGTGAGTGACGGGGTGTGAGTGACGGGGTTTGTGAGTGACGGGGTTTGTGAGTGACGGGGGTGTGAGTGACGGGGTGTGTGAGTGACGGGGTGTGAGTGACGGGGGTGTGAGTGACGGGGGGTGAGAGTGACGGGGGTGTATGAGTGACGGGTGTGTGAGTGATGGTGGGTGTGAGTGTCGGGGGGTGTGAGTGACGGGGGTGTGAGTGACGGGGTGTGAGTGACGGGGTGTGAGTGACGGGGAATGTGTGCGACGGGGTGTGAGTGACGGGGGTGTGTGAGTGACGGGGGGGTGTGAGTGACGGGGGGTGTGTGATTGACAGGGGTGTGTGAGTGTCGGGGGGTGTGAGTGACGGGGGTGTGTGAGTGACGGGGGGGTGTGAGTGACGGTGTGTGAGTGACGGGGTGTGTGAGTGACGGGGTGTGTGAGTGACGGGCGGGGTGTGAGTGACGAGGGTGTGAGTGACGGGGGTGTGTGAGTGACGGGGTGTGAGTGACGGAGTTGTGTGAGTGACGGGGGCTGTGAGTGACGGGGGTGTGAGTGACGGGGTGTGTGAGTGTCGGGAGGTGTGGAGTGACGGGGGTGTGAGTGACGGGTGTGTGAGCGACGGGGGTGTGCGTGACGGGGGGGTGTCATTGATGAGGGCTGTGAATGACAGGGTGTGTGAGTGACGGAGTGTGAGTGACGGGGTGTGTGAGTGACGGGGTGTGAGTGACGGAGAGTGTGCGTGACGGTGTGTGTGAGTGACGGGGTGGTGTGAGTGACAGGGGTGTGTGAGTGACGGGGTTGTGAGTGACGGGGTGTGTGAGTGACGGGGTGTGTGAGTGACAGGCTGTGTGAGTGACGGAGGGTGTTAGTGACGGGGTGTGAGTGACGGGATGTGAGTGACAGGGTGTGTGGAGTGTCGGGGGTGTGTGAGTGACAGGGTGTGAGTGACGGGGGTGTGAGTGACGGGGTGTGAGAGTGAGGGGGGTGGTGTGAGTGACGGGTGTGTGAGTGATGGGTGGTTTGAGTGACGGGGGTGTGAGTGACGGGGGGTGTGTGAGTGACGGGGGTGGGTATGACGGGGTGTGTGAGTGACGGGGTGTGAGTGACGGGGGTGTGAGTGACGGGGGTGTGTGAGTGTCGGGGGTGTGAGTGACGGGGGTGTGAGTGACGATGTGTGAGTGACGGTGTGTGAGTGACGGGGAATGTGTGTGACCCGGGTGTGAGTGACCGGTGTGAGTGACGGGGTTGTGAGTGACAGGTGTGTGAGTGACGGGGGTGTGTTAGTGACAGGGTGGGTGAGTGACAGGGTGTGAGTGACGGGGGTGTGAGTGACGGGGTGTGAGTGACCGGGGTATGAGTGACGGGGGTGTGAGTGACGGGGCTCTTGAGTAACGGGGTGTGTGAGTGACAGGGTGTGAGTGATGTGGTGTGAGTGACGGGGTGTGAGTGACGGGGGGTGTGAGTGATGGGGGTGTGAGTGACACTGGGTGTGTGAGTGACGGGATGTGTGAGTGACGGGGTGTGTGAGTGACGGGGTGTGTGAGTGACGGAGGGGTGTGAGTGACGGGGGTGTGTGATTGACAGGGGTGTGTGAGTGTCGGGGTTGTGAGTGACGGGGGTGTGTGAGTGACGGGGGTGTGTGGTGTGACGGTGTGTGAGTGACAGGGGGTGTGAGTGACGGTGTGTGTAAGTGACGGGGTGTGTGAGTGACGGGGTGTGAGTGACAGGGGTGTGTGAGTGACAGGGGGTGTGAGTGACGGGGTGTGTGAGTGACGCGGTGTGTGAGTGACGGGGTGCGTGAGTGACGGAGGGGTGAGTGACGAGGGGTGTGAGTGACGGGGGTGTGTGAGTTGACGGGGTGTGAGGTTGGGACGGGGTGTCAGTGACCGGGGGTGTGTGTGTGACGGGGGGATGTGAGTGACAGGGTTCGTGTGAGTGAGGGCGTGTGTGAGTGACGGGGGGTGTGAGTGACGGGGTGTGAGTGACGGGTCTGTGAGTAACGTGGCTGTGAGTGACGGGTGTGTGAATGTCGGGTGTGTGAGTGACGGGGGTGTGTGTGTGACGGGTGTGTGAGTGACGGGGGTGTGTGAGTGACGGTGTGTGAGTGACGGTTGTGTGAGTCAGGGGGTGTGAGTGACGGGGGGTGTGAGTGACGGGGTGTGTGAGTGACGGGGGTGTGTGAGTGACGTGGGGGCGTGAGTGACCGTGTGCGTGAGTGACGGGGGGATGTGAGTGACGGGGTGTGTGAATGACGGACGGGGTGTGAGTGACAGGGTGATTGAGCAACGTGGGTGTGAGTGACGGACGGGGTGTATGTGACGGGGTGTGTGTGTGACAGGGTGTGTGAGTGACGAGGTGTGTGTGATGGGGTGTATGAGTGACAGGGTGTGTGAGTGACGGACGGGGTGTAGAGTGACGGGGTGAGTGAGTGACTGGGGTGTGTGTGAAGGGGGTGTGTGTGACGGGGTGTGTGAGTGACGGGGGTGTAAGTGACGGGGTGTGTGAGTGACGGGGTGTGTGAGTGACGGGTGTGTGAGTGAGAGGGTGTGTGAGTAACGGAGGGTGTGAGTGACGAGGTGTGTGAGTGACTGGGGTGTGTGTGTGACGGGGTGTGTGAGTGACGGGGTGTGTGAGTGACGGGGGTGTGAGTGACGGGGTGTGTGAGTGACGGGTGTGTGAGTGAGGGTGTGTGTGAGAGACGGGGGTGTGAGTGACGGGGGTGTGAGTGACGTGTGTGTGAGTGACGTGGTTGTGACTGACGGGTGTGTGAGTGACGGGTGTGTGAGTGACGGGGGTGTGTGTGTGACGGGTGTGTGAGTGACGGGGGTGTGTGAGTGACGGGGGTGTGTGAAGGGGTGTGAGTGACGGGGGTGTGAGTGACGGGGTGTGTGAGTGACGGCGGGTGTGACTGACGGGGGTGTGAGTGACGGGTGTGTGAGTGACGTGGTTGTGAGTGACGGCTGTGTGAGTCACGGGTGTGTGAGTGACGGGCTGTGAGTGATGGGGGTGTATGAGTGACGGGGGTGTGTGAGTGACGGGGTGTGAGTGACGGGGGTGTGTGAGTGACGTGGTTGTGAGTGACGGGGTGTGAGTGACGGGGGTGTGTGTGTGACGGGGGATGTGAGTGACAGGTGTGTGAGTGAGGGCGTGTGTGAGTGACGGGGGGTGTGAGTGACGGGGTGTGAGTGACGGGTCTGTGAGTAACGTGGCTGTGAGTGACGCGTGTGTGAATGTCGGGTGTGTGAGTGACGGGGGTGTGTGTGTGACGGGTGTGTGAGTGAGGGTGTGTGAGTGACGGGGATGTGTGAGTGACGGGGGTGTGAGTGACGGGGTGTGTGAGTGACGGGGGGTGTGAGTGACGGGGGTGTGAGTGACGGGTGTGTGAGTGACGTGGTTGTGAGTGACGGGTGTGTGAGTGACGGGTGTGAGTGATGGGGGTGTATGAGTGACGGGGGTGTGTGAGTGACGGGGTGTGAGTGACGTGGTTTTCAGTGACGGGCGTGTGTGAGTGATGGGGGTGTGAGTGACGGGGTGTGTGAGTTACGGGGGGGGTGTGAGTGACGGGGTGTGAATGTCGGGGGGGTGTGAGTGACGGGGTGTGTGAGTGACAGGGTGTGAGTGTCGGGCGGTGTGAATGACGGGGTGTGAGTGACGGGGGTGTGTGAGTGTCGGGGTGTGTGAGTGACGGGGGTGTGTGTGACGGGGGTGTGTGAGTGACGGGGTGTGTGAGTGACGGGGTGTGAGAGACGGGGTGTGAGTGACGGGGTTTGTGAGTGACGGGGGCGTGAGTGACGGGGTGTGTGAGTGACGGGGTGTGAGTGACGGGGGGTGTGAGTGACGGGGGGGTGAGAGAGACGGGGGTGTGTGAGTGACGGGTGTGTGAGTGATGGGGGGTGTGAGTGACGGGGGTGTGAGTGACGGGGGTGTGTGAGTGACGGGGGTGTGTGTGACGGGGTGTGTGAGTGACGGGGTGTGAGTGACGAGGATGTGAGTGACGGGGGTGTGAGTGACGGGGGTGTGTGAGTGTCGGGGGGTGTGAGTGACGGGGGTGTGAGTGACGGGTGTGAGTGATGGGGTGTGAGTGACGGGGAATGTGTGTGACGGGGGTGTGAGTGACCGGTGTGAGTGACGGGGGTGTGAGTGACAGGGTGTGTGAGTGACGGGGTGTGTGAGTGACAGGGGGTGTGAGTGACTGGTGTGAGTGACGGGGTTTGAGTGACAGGGTGTGTGAGTGACAGGGTATGAGTGACGAAGGTGTGAGTGATGGGGTGTGAATGACGGGGTGTGAGTGACGGGGGTGTGAGTGATGGGGGGCTGAGAGACCACGGGTGTGTGAGTGACCGGGGTGTGTGAGTGACGGGTGTGTGAGTGACGGGGGGGTGTGAGTGACGGGGGTGGTGTGATTAACAGGGGTGTGTGAGTGTTGGGGGTGTGAGTGACGGGATGTGTGAGTGACGGGGTTGTGTGAGTGACGGGGTGTGCGAGTCGACGGAGGGGTGTGAGTGACGGGGGTGTATGATTGACATGGGTGTGTGAGTGTCGGGGGTTGTGAGTGACGGGGGTGTGTGAGTGACGGGGGGTGTGTGGGTGACGGTGTGTGAGTGACAGGGGGTGTGAGTGACGGTGTGTGTAAGTGACGGGGTGTGTGCGTCACGGGTGTGAGTGACAGGGGTGTGTGAGTGACAGGGGGTGTGAGTGACGGGGTGTGTGAGTGACGCGGTGTGTGAGTGACGCGGTGCGTGAGTGACGGTGGGGTGTGAGTGACGAGGGTGTGAGTGACGGGGTGTGTGAGTGACGGGATGTCAGTGACGGGGTGTGAGTGACGGGGGTGTGTGAGTGACGGGGGATGTGAGTGACAGGTGTGTGAGTGAGGGGGTGTGTGAGTGACGGGGGTGTGAGTGACGGGGGTGTGAGTGACGGGTGTGTGAGTGACGTGGCTGTGAGTGACGGGTGTGTGAGTGTCGGGTGTGTGACTGACGGGGGTGTGTGTGTGACGGGTGTGTGAGTGACGGGGGTGTGTGAGTGACAGGGTGTGAGTGACGGTTGTGTGAGTGAGGGGGTGTGAGTGACGGGGGGTGTGAGTGACGGGGGTGTGTGAGTGACGGGGTGTGAGTGACGGGGGTGTGAGTGACGGGGTGTGAGTGACGGGGGGGTGTGAGTGACGGGGTGTGGTGAGTGACGGGGGGATGTGAGTGACGGGGTGTGTGAATGACGGACGGGGTGTGAGTAACAGGGTGATTGAGCGACGTGGGTGTGAGTGACGGACGGGGTGTAAGTGACGGAGTGTGTGAGTGACGGGGTGTGTGAGTGACGGGTGTGTGAGTGAGAGGGTGTGTGAGTAACGGAGGGTGTGAGTGACGGGTGTGTGAGTGACTGGGCTGTGTGTGTGACGGGTGTGTGAGTGACGGGGTGTGTGAGTGACGGGGGTGTGAGTGACGGGGTGTGTGAGTGACGGGGTGTGTGAGTGACGGGTGTGTGAGTGAGGGGGTGTGTGAGAGACGGGGGGTGTGAGTGACGGGGGTGTGAGTGACGTGTGTGTGAGTGACGTGGTTGTGAGTGACGGTGTGTGAGTGACGGGTGTGTGAGTGACGGGGGTGTGTGTGTGACGGGTGTGTGAGTGACGGGGTGTGTGAGTGACGGGGGTGTTGAGTGAAGGGGTGTGTGAGTGACGGGGGATGTGTGAGTGACGGGGTGTGAGTGACGGGGGTGTGTGAGTGACGGGGGGTGTGAGTGACGGGGGTGTGAGTGACGGGTGTGTGAGTGACGTGGTTGTGAGTGACGGGTGTGTGAGTGACGGGTGTGAGTGATGGGGGTGTATGAGTGACGGGGGTGTGTGAGTGACGGGGTGTGAGTGACGTGGTTTTTCAGTGACGGGCGTGTGTGAGTGATGGGGGTGTGAGTGACGGGGTGTGTGATTTTACGGGGGGGTGTGAGTGACGGGGTGTGATGTCGGGGGGGTGTGAGTGACGGGGTGTGTGAGTGACAGGGTGTGAGTGTCGGGCGGTGTGAATGACGGGGTGTGAGTGACGGGGGTGTGTGAGTGTCGGGGTGTGTGAGTGACGGGGGTGTGTGACGGGGGTGTGTGAGTGACGGGGTGTGTGAGTGACGGGGTGTGAGAGACGGGGTGTGAGTGACGGGGTTTGTGAGTGACGGGGGCGTGAGGTGACGCGGTGTGTGAGTGACGGGGTGTGAGTGACGGGGGTGTGAGTGACGGGGTGTGAGAGAGACGGGGGTGTGTGAGTGACGGGTGTGTGAGTGATGGGGGGTGTGAGTGACGGGGGTGTGAGTGACGGGGTGTGTGAGTGACGGGGGTGTGTGTGACGGGGTGTGTGAGTGACGGGTGTGAGTGACGAGGATGTGAGTGACGGGGTGTGAGTGACGGGGGTGTGTGAGTGTCGGGGGTGTGAGTGACGGGGTGTGAGTGACGGGGTGTGAGTGATGGGGTGTGAGTGACGGGGAATGTGTGTGACGGGGGTGTGAGTGACCGGTGTGAGTGACGGGGGTGTGAGTGACAGGGTGTGTGAGTGACGGGGTGTGTGAGTGACAGGGGGTGTGAGTGACTGGTGTGAGTGACGGGGTTTGAGTGACAGGGTGTGTGAGTGACAGGGGTGTGAGTGACTGGTGTGAGTGACGGGGTTTGAGTGACAGGGTGTGTGAGTGACAGGGTATGAGTGACGAAGGTGTGAGTGATGGGTGTGAATGACGGGGTGTGAGTGACGGGGGGTGTGAGTGATGGGGGTGTGAGAGACCTGGGTGTGTGAGTGACGGGGTGTGTGAGTGAGCGGGTGTGTGAGTGACGGGGGGGTGTGAGTGACGGGGTGTGTGATTAACAGGGGTGTGTGAGTGTTGGGGGGTGTGAGTGACGGGGGTGTGTGAGTGACGGGGGGTGTGAGTGACGGTGTGTGAGTGACAGGGGGTGTGAGTGACGGGGTGTGTAAGTGACGGGGTGTGTGAGTGACGGGGTGTGAGTGACAGGGGTGTATGAGTGACAGGGGGTATGAGTGACGGGGTGTGTGAGTGACGCGGTGTGTGAGTGACGGGGTGTGTGAGTGACGGGGGGGTGTTGAGTGACGAAGGGTGTGAGTGATGGGGGGTGGTGAGTGACGGGGGTGTGAGTGACGGGGATGTGTGAGTGACGGGGGTGTGTGTGACGGGGGTGTGAGTGACGGTGTGTGAGTGACGGGGTGTGAGTGACGGAGAATGTGTGTGACGGGGGTGTGAGTGACCGGTGTGAGTGACGGGCTTGTGAGTGACAGGGTGTGTGAGTGACGGGGGTGTGTGAGTGACAGGGGGTGTGAGTGACGGGTGTGAGTGACGGGGGTGTGAGTGACAGGGTGGGTGAGTGACAGGGTGTGAGTGACGGGGGTGTGAGTGACGGGGTGTGAGTGACGGTGTATGAGTGAAGGGGGTGTGAGTGACGGGGGTCTGAGTGACGGGGTGTGTGAGTGACAGGGTGTGAGTGATGTGCTGTGAGTGACGGGGTGTGAGTGACGGGGGTATGAGTGAAGGGGGTGTGAGTGACGGGGGTCTGAGTGACGGGGTGTGTGAGTGACACAGTGTGAGTGATGTGGTGTGAGTGACGGGGTCTGAGTGACGGGGAGTGTGAGTGATGGGGGTGTGAGTGACCTGGGTGTGTGAGTGACGGTGTGTGTGAGTGACGTGGTGTGTGAGTGACGGGGTGTGTGAGTGACGGGGTGTGTAAGTGACGGGGTGTGTGAGTGACGGGGTGTGAGTGACAGGGGTGTGTGAGTGACAGGGGGTGTGAGTGACGCGGTGTGTGAGTGACCGGGTGTGTGAGTGACGGTGGGGTGTGAGTGACGAGGGTGTGAGTGACGGGGGTGTGTGAGTGACGGGCTGTGAGTGACGGGGTGTGAGTGGACGCGGGTGTGTGATTGACGGGGGGTGTGAGTGACAGGTGTGTGATTTAGGGGTGTGTGAGAGACGGGAGGTGTGAGTGACGGGGGGTGGTGAGTGACGGGTGTGTGAGTGACGTGGTGTGAGTGACGGGTGTGTTAGTGTCGGATGTGTGAGTGACGGGGGTGTGTGTGTGACGTGTGTCTGAGTGACGGGGGTGTGTGAGTGACGCGGGTGTGAGTGACGGGGTGTGTGAGTGACGGGGTGTGAGTGATGGGGGAGTGAGTGTCGGGGGTGTATGAGGTGAGGGGGTGTGTGTGATGGGGGTGTATGAGTGACGGGAGTGTGTGAGTGCGGGGTGTGAGTGACGGGGGTGTGCGAGTGACGTGGTTGTGAGTGACGGGGGTGTGTGAGTGATGGGGGTGTGAGTGACGGGGTGTGTAAGTGACGGGGGGTGTGAGTGACAGGGTGTGAATGTCGGGGGGTGTGAGTGACGGGGTGTGAGTGACGGGGTGTTTGAGTGACAGGGTGTGAGTGTCGGTGGGTGTGAATGACGGGGTGTGAGTGACTGGGGTGTGTGTGTCGGGGTGTGTGAGTGACGGGGGTGTGAGTGACGGGGGGTGTCAGTGACGTGGGTTTGTGAGTGACGGGGGTGTGAGTGACGTGGGTTTGTGAGTGACGGGGGTGTGAGTGAGGGGGTGTGTGAGTGACGGAGTGTGAGTGTCGGGGTGTGAGTGATGGGGGTGTGAGTGACGGGGTGTGTGAGTGACGGGGGTGTGTGAGGTGAATGTCGGGGGGGTGTGAGTGACGGGGTGTGAATGTCGGGGGGGTGTGAGTGACGGGGTGTGAGTGATGGGGTGTGTGAGTGACAGGGTGTGAGTGTCGGGGGGTGTGAATGACGGGGTGTGAGTGACGGGGGTGTGTGAGTGTCGGGGTGTGTGAGTGACGGGGTGTGTGTGACGGGGGTGTGTGAGTGACGGGGTGTGTGAGTGACAGAGTGTGAGTGTCGGGGGGTGTGAATGACGGGGTGTGAGTGACTGGGGTGTGTGAGTGTCGGGGTGTGTGAGTGACGGGGGTGTGAGTGACGGGGGGTGTCAGTGACGTGGGTTTGAGAGTGACGGGGTGTGAATGACGTCGGTTTGTGAGTGATGGGGGTATGAGTGAGGGCGTGTGTGAGTGACGGAGTGTGAGTGTCGGGGTGTGAGTGACGGGTGTGAGTGACGGGGGTGTGTGAGTGACGTGGTTGAGAGTGACGGGGGTGTGTGAGTGATGGGGTGTGAGTGACGGGGTGTGTGACTGACGGGGGGGTGTGAGTGACGGGGTGTGAATGTCGGGGGGGTGTGAGTGACGGGGTGTGAGTGACGGGTGTGTGAGTGACAGGGTGTGAGTGTCGGGGGGTGTGAATGACGGGGTGTGAGTGACGGGGGTGTGTGAGTGTCGGGGTGTGTGAGTGACGGGAATGTGTGTGACGGGGGTGTGTGAGTGACGGGGTGTGTGAGTGACGGGGTGTGAGTGACGGGGTGTGTGTGACGGGTTTGTGAGTGACGGGGGTGTGAGTGACGGGGTGTGTGAGTGAGGGGTGTGTGAGGGATGGGGGGTGTGAGTGACGGGGTTGTGTGAGTGACGGGGGTGTGTGACGGGGTGTGTGAGAGACGGGGTGTGAGTGACGGGGATGTGAGTGACGGGGGTGTGAGTGACGGGGTGTGAGTGACGGGGTGTGAGTGACGGGGAATGTGTGTGACGGGGGTGTGAGTGACCGGTGTGAGTGACGGCGGTGTGAGTGACGGGGGTCTGAGTGACGGGGGTCTGAGTGACGGGGGTCTGAGTGACGGGGTGTGTGAGTGACAGGGTGTGCGTGATGGGGTGTGAGTGACGGGGTGTGAGTGACGGAGGGTGTGAGTGACGGGATGTGAGTGTCAGGGGGGTGTGAGTGACGGGGGTGTGTGACTGACGGGGGTGTGAGTGACGGGGTGTGAATGTCGGGGGGGTGTGAGTGACGGGGTGTGAGTGACGGGGTGTGTGAGTGACAGGGTGTGAGTGTCGGGGGGTGTGAATGACGGGGTGTGAGTGACGGGGGTGTGTGAGTGTCGGGGTGTGTGAGTGACGGGAATGTGTGTGACGGGGGTGTGTGAGTGACGGGGTGTGTGAGTGACGGGGTGTGAGTGACGGGGTGTGTGTGACGGGGTTTGTGAGTGACGGGGGTGTGAGTGACGGGGTGTGTGAGTGAGGGGTGTGTGAGGGATGGGGGGTGTGAGTGACGGGGTTGTGTGAGTGACGGGGGTGTGTGACGGGGTGTGTGAGAGACGGGGTGTGAGTGACGGGGATGTGAGTGACGGGGGTGTGAGTGACGGGGTGTGAGTGACGGGGTGTGAGTGACGGGGAATGTGTGTGACGGGGGTGTGAGTGACCGGTGTGAGTGACGGGGGTGTGAGTGACGGGGGTCTGAGTGACGGGGGTCTGAGTGACGGGGTTCTGAGTGACGGGGTGTGTGAGTGACAGGGTGTGCGTGATGGGGTGTGAGTGACGGGGTGTGAGTGACGGAGGGTGTGAGTGACGGGATGTGAGTGTCAGGGGGGTGTGAGTGACGGGGGTGTGTGACTGACGGGGGTGTGAGTGACGGGGGGGTGTGAGTGACGGGGGTCTGAGTGACGGAGGTGTGAGTGACGGGGTGTGTGAGTGACGGAGGAGTGAGTGTCGGGGGGTGTGAGTGATGGGTGGTGTGAGTGACGGAGATGTGTGTGTCGGGGGGTTGTGAGTGACGGATGTGTGAGTGACGGGGGTGTGAGTGACGGGAGGTGAGAGTGACGGGGGTGTGTGATTGACAGGGGTGTGTGAGTGACAGGGGTGTGTGATTGACGGGGGTGTGTGAGGGACGGGGGTGTAGGTGACGGGGAGTGAGTGAGTGACGGGGTGTGTGAGTGACGGGGTGTGTGAGTGATGGGGGAGTGAGTGTCGGGGGTGTGTGAGTGATGGGTGTGTGAGTGACGGGGATGTGAGTGACGGGGTGTGTGAGTGACGGATGTGTGAGTGACGGGGGTCTGAGTGACGGGAGGTGAGAGTGACGGGGGTGTGTGATTGACAGGTGTGTGTGAGTGACAGGGTGTGAGAGTGACGGGGTGTGAGAGTGACGGGGTGTGTGAGTGACGGGGGGTGTGAGTGACGGGGTGTGTGAGTGACGGGGTGTGTGAGTGACGGGGGTGTGAGTGACGGGGGGTGTCAGTGACGTTGGTTTGTGAGTGACGGGGGTGTGAGTGACGTGGGTTTGTGAGTGATGGGGGTATGAGTGAGGGGGTGTGTGAGTGACGGAGTGTGAGTGTCGAGGTGTGAGTGACGGGGTGTGAGTGATGGGGCTGTATGAGTGACGGGGGTGTGTGAGTGCGGGGTGTGAGTGACGGGGGTGTGTGAGTGACGTGCTTGTGAGTGACGGGGTGTGTGTGTGATGGGGGTGTGAGTGACGGGGTGTGTAAGTGACGGGGGGTGTGAGTGACGGGGTGTGAATGTCGGGGGGGTGTGAGTGACGGGGTGTGAGTGACGGGGGTGTGTGAGTGACGGGGTGTGAGTGACAGGGGTGTGTGAGTGACGGGGGTGTGTGAGTGTCGTGGTTGTGAGTGACGGGAGTGTGTGAGTGATGGGGTTTGAGTGACGGGGTGTGTGAGTGACGGGGCGGTGTGAGTGACGGGTCTGAATGTCGGGGGGGGGTGTGAGTGACGGGGTGTGAGTGACGGGGTGTGTGAGTGACAGGGTGTGAGGGTCGGGGGGTGTGAATGGCGGGGTGTGAGTGACGGGGGTTTGTGAGTGTCGGGGTGTGTGAGTGACGGGGGTGTGTGTGACGGGGGTGTGTGAGTGACGGGGTGTGTGAGTGACGGGATGTGAGTGACGGGGTGTGAGTGACGGGGTTTGTGAGTGACGGGGGTGTGAGTGACGGGGTGTGTGAGTGACGGGGTGTGAGTGACGGGGGTGTGAGTGACGGGGGGGTGAGAGTGACGGGGGTGTATGAGTGACGGGTGTGTGAGTGATGGTGGGTGTGAGTGTCGGGGGGTGTGAGTGACGGGGGTGTGAGTGACGGGGTGTGAGTGACGGGGTGTGAGTGACGGGGAATGTGTGCGACGGGGGTGTGAGTGACGGGGGTGTGTGAGTGACGGGGGGGTGTGAGTGACGGGGTGTGTGATTGACAGGGGTGTGTGAGTGTCGGGGGGTGTGAGTGACGGGGGTGTGTGAGTGACGGGGGGGTGTGAGTGACGGTGTGTGAGTGACGGGGTGTGTGAGTGACGGGGTGTGTGAGTGACGGGCGGGGTGTGAGTGACGAGGGTGTGAGTGACGGGGGTGTGTGAGTGACGGGGTGTGAGTGACGGAGTTGTGTGAGTGACGGGGGCTGTGAGTGACGGGGGTGTGAGTGACGGGGTGTGTGAGTGTCGGGAGGGTGTGAGTGACGGGGTGTGAGTGACGGGGTGTGTGAGCGACGGGGGTGTGCGTGACGGGGGGTGTCATTGATGAGGGCTGTGAATGACAGGGTGTGTGAGTGACGGAGTGTGAGTGACGGGGTGTGTGAGTGACGGGGTGTGAGTGACGGAGAGTGTGCGTGACGGTGTGTGTGAGTGACGGGGTGTGTGAGTGACAGGGGTGTGTGAGTGACGGGGTTTGTGAGTGACGGGGTGTGTGAGTGACGGGGTGTGTGAGTGACAGGCTGTGTGAGTGACGGAGGGTGTTAGTGACGGGGTGTGAGTGACGGGATGTGAGTGACAGGGTGTGTGAGTGTCGGGGTGTGTGAGTGACAGGGTGTGAGTGACGGGGTGTGAGTGACGGGGTGTGAGAGTGATGGGGGTGTGTGAGTGACGGGTGTGTGAGTGATGGGTGGTTTGAGTGACGGGGGTGTGAGTGACGGGGGTGTGTGAGTGACGGGGGTGGGTATGACGGGGTGTGTGAGTGACGGGGTGTGAGTGACGGGGTGTGAGTGACGGGGGTGTGTGAGTGTCGGGGGTGTGAGTGACGGGGGTGTGAGTGACGATGTGTGAGTGACGGTGTGTGAGTGACGGGGAATGTGTGTGACCCGGGTGTGAGTGACCGGTGTGAGTGACGGGGTTGTGAGTGACAGGGTGTGTGAGTGACGGGGGTGTGTTAGTGACAGGGTGGGTGAGTGACAGGGTGTGAGTGACGGGGGTGTGAGTGACGGGGTGTGAGTGACCGGGGTATGAGTGACGGGGGTGTGAGTGACGGGGGTGTGTGAGTGTCGGGGGGTGTGAGTGACGGGGGTGTGAGTGACGATGTGTGAGTGACGGTGTGTGAGTGACGGGGAATGTGTGTGACCCGGGTGTGAGTGACCGGTGTGAGTGACGGGGTTGTGAGTGACAGGGTGTGTGAGTGACGGGGGTGTGTTAGTGACAGGGTGGGTGAGTGACAGGGTGTGAGTGACGGGGGTGTGAGTGACGGGGTGTGAGTGACCGGGGTATGAGTGACGGGGGTGTGAGTGACGGGGGTCTGAGTAACGGGGTGTGTGAGTGACAGGGTGTGAGTGATGTGGTGTGAGTGACGGGGTGTGAGTGACGGGGGGTGTGAGTGATGGGGGTGTGAGTGACCTGGGTGTGTGAGTGACGGGATGTGTGAGTGACGGGGTGTGTGAGTGACGGGGTGTGTGAGTGACGGAGGGGTGTGAGTGACGGGGGTGTGTGATTGACAGGGGTGTGTGAGTGTCGGGGGTTGTGAGTGACGGGGGTGTGTGAGTGACGGGGGTGTGTGGGTGACGGTGTGTGAGTGACAGGGGGTGTGAGTGACGGTGTGTGTAAGTGACGGGGTGTGTGAGTGACGGGGTGTGAGTGACAGGGGTGTGTGAGTGACAGGGGGTGTGAGTGACGGGGTGTGTGAGTGACGCGGTGTGTGAGTGACGGGGTGCGTGAGTGACGGAGGGGTGTGAGTGACGAGGGTGTGAGTGACGGGGGTGTGTGAGTGACGGGGTGTGAGTGACGGGGTGTGAGTGACGGGGGTGTGTGTGTGACGGGGGATGTGAGTGACAGGTGTGTGAGTGAGGGCGTGTGTGAGTGACGGGGGGTGTGAGTGACGGGGGTGTGAGTGACGGGTCTGTGAGTAACGTGGCTGTGAGTGACGGGTGTGTGAATGTCGGGTGTGTGAGTGACGGGGGTGTGTGTGTGACGGGTGTGTGAGTGACGGGGGTGTGTGAGTGACGGTGTGTGAGTGACGGTTGTGTGAGTCAGGGGGTGTGAGTGACGGGGGGTGTGAGTGACGGGGTGTGTGAGTGACGGGGGTGTGTGAGTGACGTGGGGGCGTGAGTGACCGTGTGCGTGAGTGACGGGGGGATGTGAGTGACGGGGTGTGTGAATGACGGACGGGGTGTGAGTGACAGGGTGATTGAGCAACGTGGGTGTGAGTGACGGACGGGGTGTATGTGACGGGGTGTGTGTGTGACAGGGTGTGTGAGTGACGAGGTGTGTGTGATGGGGTGTATGAGTGACAGGGTGTGTGAGTGACGGACGGGGTGTAAGTGACGGGGTGAGTGAGTGACTGGGGTGTGTGTGAAGGGGGTGTGTGTGACGGGGTGTGTGAGTGACGGGGGTGTAAGTGACGGGGTGTGTGAGTGACGGGGTGTGTGAGTGACGGGTGTGTGAGTGAGAGGGTGTGTGAGTAACGGAGGGTGTGAGTGACGAGGTGTGTGAGTGACTGGGGTGTGTGTGTGACGGGGTGTGTGAGTGACGGGGTGTGTGAGTGACGGGGGTGTGAGTGACGGGTGTGTGAGTGAGGGTGTGTGTGAGAGACGGGGGGTGTGAGTGACGGGGGTGTGAGTGACGTGTGTGTGAGTGACGTGGTTGTGACTGACGGGTGTGTGAGTGACGGGTGTGTGAGTGACGGGGGTGTGTGTGTGACGGGTGTGTGAGTGACGGGGTGTGTGAGTGACGGGGGTGTGTGAAGGGGTGTGAGTGACGGGGGGTGTGAGTGACGGGGTGTGTGAGTGACGGCGGGTGTGACTGACGGGGTGTGAGTGACGGGTGTGTGAGTGACGTGGTTGTGAGTGACGGCTGTGTGAGTCACGGGTGTGTGAGTGACGGGGTGTGAGTGATGGGGGTGTATGAGTGACGGGGGTGTGTGAGTGACGGGGTGTGAGTGACGGGGGTGTGTGAGTGACGTGGTTGTGAGTGACGGGGTGTGAGTGACGGGGGTGTGTGTGTGACGGGGGATGCGAGTGACAGGTGTGTGAGTGAGGGCGTGTGTGAGTGACGGGGGGTGTGAGTGACGGGGGTGTGAGTGACGGGTCTGTGAGTAACGTGGCTGTGAGTGACGCGTGTGTGAATGTCGGGTGTGTGAGTGACGGGGGTGTGTGTGTGACGGGTGTGTGAGTGAGGGGGTGTGAGTGACGGGGGGTGTGAGTGACGGGGTGTGTGAGTGACGGGGGTGTGTGAGTGACGTGGGGGCGTGAGTGACCGGGTGCGTGAGTGACAGGGTATGAGTGACGAAGGTGTGAGTGATGGGGTGTGAATGACGGGGTGTGAGTGACGGGGGGTGTGAGTGATGGGGGTGTGAGAGACCTGGGTGTGTGAGTGACGGGGTGTGTGAGTGACGGGGTGTGTGAGTGACGGGGGGGTGTGAGTGACGGGGGTGTGTGATTAACAGGGGTGTGTGAGTGTTGGGGGGTGTGAGTGACGGGGGTGTGTGAGTGACGGGGGTGGGTATGACGGGGTGTGTGAGTGACGGGGTGTGAGTGACGGGGGTGTGAGTGACGGGGGTGTGTGAGTGTCGGGGGGTGTGAGTGACGGGGGTGTGAGTGACGATGTGTGAGTGACGGTGTGTGAGTGACGGGGAATGTGTGTGACCCGGGTGTGAGTGACCGGTGTGAGTGACGGGGTTGTGAGTGACAGGGTGTGTGAGTGACGGGGGTGTGTTAGTGACAGGGTGGGTGAGTGACAGGGTGTGAGTGACGGGGGTGTGAGTGACGGGGTGTGAGTGACCGGGGTATGAGTGACGGGGGTGTGAGTGACGGGGGTCTGAGTAACGGGGTGTGTGAGTGACAGGGTGTGAGTGATGTGGTGTGAGTGACGGGGTGTGAGTGACGGGGGGTGTGAGTGATGGGGGTGTGAGTGACCTGGGTGTGTGAGTGACGGGATGTGTGAGTGACGGGGTGTGTGAGTGACGGGGTGTGTGAGTGACGGAGGGGTGTGAGTGACGGGGGTGTGTGATTGACAGGGGTGTGTGAGTGTCGGGGGTTGTGAGTGACGGGGGTGTGTGAGTGACGGGGGTGTGTGGGTGACGGTGTGTGAGTGACAGGGGGTGTGAGTGACGGTGTGTGTAAGTGACGGGGTGTGTGAGTGACGGGGTGTGAGTGACAGGGGTGTGTGAGTGACAGGGGGTGTGAGTGACGGGGTGTGTGAGTGACGCGGTGTGTGAGTGACGGGGTGCGTGAGTGACGGAGGGGTGTGAGTGACGAGGGTGTGAGTGACGGGGGTGTGTGAGTGACGGGGTGTGAGTGACGGGGTGTGAGTGACGGGGGTGTGTGTGTGACGGGGGATGTGAGTGACAGGTGTGTGAGTGAGGGCGTGTGTGAGTGACGGGGGGTGTGAGTGACGGGGGTGTGAGTGACGGGTCTGTGAGTAACGTGGCTGTGAGTGACGGGTGTGTGAATGTCGGGTGTGTGAGTGACGGGGGTGTGTGTGTGACGGGTGTGTGAGTGACGGGGGTGTGTGAGTGACGGTGTGTGAGTGACGGTTGTGTGAGTCAGGGGGTGTGAGTGACGGGGGGTGTGAGTGACGGGGTGTGTGAGTGACGGGGGTGTGTGAGTGACGTGGGGGCGTGAGTGACCGTGTGCGTGAGTGACGGGGGGATGTGAGTGACGGGGTGTGTGAATGACGGACGGGGTGTGAGTGACAGGGTGATTGAGCAACGTGGGTGTGAGTGACGGACGGGGTGTATGTGACGGGGTGTGTGTGTGACAGGGTGTGTGAGTGACGAGGTGTGTGTGATGGGGTGTATGAGTGACAGGGTGTGTGAGTGACGGACGGGGTGTAAGTGACGGGGTGAGTGAGTGACTGGGGTGTGTGTGAAGGGGGTGTGTGTGACGGGGTGTGTGAGTGACGGGGGTGTAAGTGACGGGGTGTGTGAGTGACGGGGTGTGTGAGTGACGGGTGTGTGAGTGAGAGGGTGTGTGAGTAACGGAGGGTGTGAGTGACGAGGTGTGTGAGTGACTGGGGTGTGTGTGTGACGGGGTGTGTGAGTGACGGGGTGTGTGAGTGACGGGGGTGTGAGTGACGGGGTGTGTGAGTGACGGGTGTGTGAGTGAGGGTGTGTGTGAGAGACGGGGGGTGTGAGTGACGGGGGTGTGAGTGACGTGTGTGTGAGTGACGTGGTTGTGACTGACGGGTGTGTGAGTGACGGGTGTGTGAGTGACGGGGGTGTGTGTGTGACGGGTGTGTGAGTGACGGGGTGTGTGAGTGACGGGGGTGTGTGAAGGGGTGTGAGTGACGGGGGGTGTGAGTGACGGGGTGTGTGAGTGACGGCGGGTGTGACTGACGGGGGTGTGAGTGACGGGTGTGTGAGTGACGTGGTTGTGAGTGACGGCTGTGTGAGTCACGGGTGTGTGAGTGACGGGGTGTGAGTGATGGGGGTGTATGAGTGACGGGGGTGTGTGAGTGACGGGGTGTGAGTGACGGGGGTGTGTGAGTGACGTGGTTGTGAGTGACGGGGTGTGAGTGACGGGGGTGTGTGTGTGACGGGGGATGCGAGTGACAGGTGTGTGAGTGAGGGCGTGTGTGAGTGACGGGGGGTGTGAGTGACGGGGGTGTGAGTGACGGGTCTGTGAGTAACGTGGCTGTGAGTGACGCGTGTGTGAATGTCGGGTGTGTGAGTGACGGGGGTGTGTGTGTGACGGGTGTGTGAGTGAGGGGGTGTGAGTGACGGGGGGTGTGAGTGACGGGGTGTGTGAGTGACGGGGGTGTGTGAGTGACGTGGGGGCGTGAGTGACCGGGTGCGTGAGTGACAGGGTATGAGTGACGAAGGTGTGAGTGATGGGGTGTGAATGACGGGGTGTGAGTGACGGGGGGTGTGAGTGATGGGGGTGTGAGAGACCTGGGTGTGTGAGTGACGGGGTGTGTGAGTGACGGGGTGTGTGAGTGACGGGGGGGTGTGAGTGACGGGGGTGTGTGATTAACAGGGGTGTGTGAGTGTTGGGGGGTGTGAGTGACGGGATGTGTGAGTGACGGGGTGTGTGAGTGACGGGGTGTGCGAGTGACGGAGGGGTGTGAGTGACGGGGGTGTATGATTGACATGGGTGTGTGAGTGTCGGGGGTTGTGAGTGACGGGGGTGTGTGAGTGACGGGGGTGTGTGGGTGACGGTGTGTGAGTGACAGGGGGTGTGAGTGACGGTGTGTGTAAGTGACGGGGTGTGTGCGTCACGGGGTGTGAGTGACAGGGGTGTGTGAGTGACAGGGGGTGTGAGTGACGGGGTGTGTGAGTGACGCGGTGTGTGAGTGACGCGGTGCGTGAGTGACGGTGGGGTGTGAGTGACGAGGGTGTGAGTGACGGGGGTGTGTGAGTGACGGGATGTCAGTGACGGGGTGTGAGTGACGGGGGTGTGTGAGTGACGGGGGATGTGAGTGACAGGTGTGTGAGTGAGGGGGTGTGTGAGTGACGGGGGGTGTGAGTGACGGGGGTGTGAGTGACGGGTGTGTGAGTGACGTGGCTGTGAGTGACGGGTGTGTGAGTGTCGGGTGTGTGACTGACGGGGGTGTGTGTGTGACGGGTGTGTGAGTGACGGGGGTGTGTGAGTGACAGGGTGTGAGTGACGGTTGTGTGAGTGAGGGGGTGTGAGTGACGGGGGGTGTGAGTGACGGGGGTGTGTGAGTGACGGGGTGTGAGTGACGGGGTGTGAGTGACGGGGGGGTGTGAGTGACGGGGTGTGTGAGTGACGGGGGGATGTGAGTGACGGGGTGTGTGAATGACGGACGGGGTGTGAGTAACAGGGTGATTGAGCGACGTGGGTGTGAGTGACGGACGGGGTGTAAGTGACGGAGTGTGTGAGTGACGGGGTGTGTGAGTGACGGGTGTGTGAGTGAGAGGGTGTGTGAGTAACGGAGGGTGTGAGTGACGGGGTGTGTGAGTGACTGGGCTGTGTGTGTGACGGGGTGTGTGAGTGACGGGGTGTGTGAGTGACGGGGGTGTGAGTGACGGGGTGTGTGAGTGACGGGGTGTGTGAGTGACGGGTGTGTGAGTGAGGGGGTGTGTGAGAGACGGGGGGTGTGAGTGACGGGGGTGTGAGTGACGTGTGTGTGAGTGACGTGGTTGTGAGTGACGGGTGTGTGAGTGACGGGTGTGTGAGTGACGGGGGTGTGTGTGTGACGGGTGTGTGAGTGACGGGGTGTGTGAGTGACGGGGGTGTGAGTGAAGGGGTGTGTGAGTGACGGGATGTGTGAGTGACGGGGGTGTGAGTGACGGGGTGTGTGAGTGACGGGGGGTGTGAGTGACGGGGGTGTGAGTGACGGGTGTGTGAGTGACGTGGTTGTGAGTGACGGGTGTGTGAGTGACGGGTGTGAGTGATGGGGGTGTATGAGTGACGGGGGTGTGTGAGTGACGGGGTGTGAGTGACGTGGTTTTCAGTGACGGGCGTGTGTGAGTGATGGGGGTGTGAGTGACGGGGTGTGTGAGTTACGGGGGGGTGTGAGTGACGGGGTGTGAATGTCGGGGGGGTGTGAGTGACGGGGTGTGTGAGTGACAGGGTGTGAGTGTCGGGCGGTGTGAATGACGGGGTGTGAGTGACGGGGGTGTGTGAGTGTCGGGGTGTGTGAGTGACGGGGGTGTGTGTGACGGGGGTGTGTGAGTGACGGGGTGTGTGAGTGACGGGGTGTGAGAGACGGGGTGTGAGTGACGGGGTTTGTGAGTGACGGGGGCGTGAGTGACGGGGTGTGTGAGTGACGGGGTGTGAGTGACGGGGGTGTGAGTGACGGGGGGGTGAGAGAGACGGGGGTGTGTGAGTGACGGGTGTGTGAGTGATGGGGGGTGTGAGTGACGGGGGTGTGAGTGACGGGGGTGTGTGAGTGACGGGGGTGTGTGTGACGGGGTGTGTGAGTGACGGGGTGTGAGTGACGAGGATGTGAGTGACGGGGGTGTGAGTGACGGGGGTGTGTGAGTGTCGGGGGGTGTGAGTGACGGGGGTGTGAGTGACGGGGTGTGAGTGATGGGGTGTGAGTGACGGGGAATGTGTGTGACGGGGGTGTGAGTGACCGGTGTGAGTGACGGGGGTGTGAGTGACAGGGTGTGTGAGTGACGGGGTGTGTGAGTGACAGGGGGTGTGAGTGACTGGTGTGAGTGACGGGGTTTGAGTGACAGGGTGTGTGAGTGACAGAGTATGAGTGACGAAGGTGTGAGTGATGGGGTGTGAATGACGGGGTGTGAGTGACGGGGGGTGTGAGTGATGGGGGTGTGAGAGACCTGGGTGTGTGAGTGACGGGGTGTGTGAGTGACGGGGTGTGTGAGTGACGGGGGGGTGTGAGTGACGGGGGTGTGTGATTAACAGGGGTGTGTGAGTGTTGGGGGGTGTGAGTGACGGGGGTGTGTGAGTGACGGGGGGGTGTGAGTGACGGTGTGTGAGTGACAGGGGGTGTGAGTGACGGGGTGTGTAAGTGACGGGGTGTGTGAGTGACGGGGTGTGAGTGACAGGGGTGTATGAGTGACAGGGTGTATGAGTGACGGGGTGTGTGAGTGACGCGGTGTGTGAGTGACGGGGTGTGTGAGTGACGGGGGGGTGTTGAGTGACGAGGGTGTGAGTGATGGGGGGTGTGAGTGACGGGGGTGTGAGTGACGGGGATGTGTGAGTGACGGGGGTGTGTGTGACGGGGGTGTGAGTGACGGTGTGTGAGTGACGGGGTGTGAGTGACGGAGAATGTGTGTGACGGGGGTGTGAGTGACCGGTGTGAGTGACGGGCTTGTGAGTGACAGGGTGTGTGAGTGACGGGGGTGTGTGAGTGACAGGGGGTGTGAGTGACGGGTGTGAGTGACGGGGGTGTGAGTGACAGGGTGGGTGAGTGACAGGGTGTGAGTGACGGGGGTGTGAGTGACGGGGTGTGAGTGACGGGTGTATGAGTGAAGGGGGTGTGAGTGACGGGGGTCTGAGTGACGGGGTGTGTGAGTGACAGGGTGTGAGTGATGTGCTGTGAGTGACGGGGTGTGAGTGACGGGGGTATGAGTGAAGGGGGTGTGAGTGACGGGGGTCTGAGTGACGGGGTGTGTGAGTGACACAGTGTGAGTGATGTGGTGTGAGTGACGGGGTCTGAGTGACGGGGAGTGTGAGTGATGGGGGTGTGAGTGACCTGGGTGTGTGAGTGACGGTGTGTGTGAGTGACGTGGTGTGTGAGTGACGGGGTGTGTGAGTGACGGGGTGTGTAAGTGACGGGGTGTGTGAGTGACGGGGTGTGAGTGACAGGGGTGTGTGAGTGACAGGGGGTGTGAGTGACGCGGTGTGTGAGTGACCGGGTGTGTGAGTGACGGTGGGGTGTGAGTGACGAGGGTGTGAGTGACGGGGGTGTGTGAGTGACGGGCTGTGAGTGACGGGGGTGTGAGTGACGCGGGTGTGTGATTGACGGGGGGTGTGAGTGACAGGTGTGTGATTTAGGGGGTGTGTGAGAGACGGGAGGTGTGAGTGACGGGGGTGTGAGTGACGGGTGTGTGAGTGACGTGGTTGTGAGTGACGGGTGTGTTAGTGTCGGATGTGTGAGTGACGGGGGTGTGTGTGTGACGTGTGTCTGAGTGACGGGGTGTGTGAGTGACGCGGGTGTGAGTGACGGGGTGTGTGAGTGACGGGGTGTGAGTGATGGGGGAGTGAGTGTCGGGGGTGTATGAGTGAGGGGGTGTGTGTGATGGGGGTGTATGAGTGACGGGAGTGTGTGAGTGCGGGGTGTGAGTGACGGGGGTGTGCGAGTGACGTGGTTGTGAGTGACGGGGGTGTGTGAGTGATGGGGGTGTGAGTGACGGGGTGTGTAAGTGACGGGGGGTGTGAGTGACAGGGTGTGAATGTCGGGGGGGTGTGAGTGACGGGGTGTGAGTGACGGGGTGTTTGAGTGACAGGGTGTGAGTGTCGGTGGGTGTGAATGACGGGGTGTGAGTGACTGGGGTGTGTGTGTCGGGGTGTGTGAGTGACGGGGGTGTGAGTGACGGGGGGTGTCAGTGACGTGGGTTTGTGAGTGACGGGGGTGTGAGTGACGTGGGTTTGTGAGTGACGGGGGTGTGAGTGAGGGGGTGTGTGAGTGACGGAGTGTGAGTGTCGGGGTGTGAGTGATGGGGGTGTGAGTGACGGGGTGTGTGAGTGACGGGGGTGTGTGAGTGACGGGGTGTGAATGTCGGGGGGGTGTGAGTGACGGGGTGTGAATGTCGGGGGGGTGTGAGTGACGGGGTGTGAGTGATGGGGTGTGTGAGTGACAGGGTGTGAGTGTCGGGGGGTGTGAATGACGGGGTGTGAGTGACGGGGGTGTGTGAGTGTCGGGGTGTGTGAGTGACGGGGGTGTGTGTGACGGGGGTGTGTGAGTGTCGGGGTGTGTGAGTGACAGAGTGTGAGTGTCGGGGGGTGTGAATGACGGGGTGTGAGTGACTGGGGTGTGTGAGTGTCGGGGTGTGTGAGTGACGGGGGTGTGAGTGACGGGGGGTGTCAGTGACGTGGGTTTGAGAGTGACGGGGTGTGAATGACGTGGGTTTGTGAGTGATGGGGGTATGAGTGAGGGCGTGTGTGAGTGACGGAGTGTGAGTGTCGGGGTGTGAGTGACGGGGTGTGAGTGACGGGGGTGTGTGAGTGACGTGGTTGAGAGTGACGGGGGTGTGTGAGTGATGGGGTGTGAGTGACGGGGTGTGTGACTGACGGGGGGGTGTGAGTGACGGGGTGTGAATGTCGGGGGGGTGTGAGTGACGGGGTGTGAGTGACGGGGTGTGTGAGTGACAGGGTGTGAGTGTCGGGGGGTGTGAATGACGGGGTGTGAGTGACGGGGGTGTGTGAGTGTCGGGGTGTGTGAGTGACGGGAATGTGTGTGACGGGGGTGTGTGAGTGACGGGGTGTGTGAGTGACGGGGTGTGAGTGACGGGGTGTGTGTGACGGGGTTTGTGAGTGACGGGGGTGTGAGTGACGGGGTGTGTGAGTGAGGGGTGTGTGAGGGATGGGGGGTGTGAGTGACGGGGTTGTGTGAGTGACGGGGGTGTGTGACGGGGTGTGTGAGAGACGGGGTGTGAGTGACGGGGATGTGAGTGACGGGGGTATGAGTGACGGGGTGTGAGTGACGGGGTGTGAGTGACGGGGAATGTGTGTGACGGGGGTGTGAGTGACCGGTGTGAGTGACGGGGGTGTGAGTGACGGGGGTCTGAGTGACGGGGGTCTGAGTGACGGGGTGTGTGAGTGACAGGGTGTGCGTGATGGGGTGTGAGTGACGGGGTGTGAGTGACGGAGGGTGTGAGTGACGGGATGTGAGTGTCAGGGGGGTGTGAGTGACGGGGGTGTGTGACTGACGGGGGTGTGAGTGACGGGGTGTGAATGTCGGGGGGGTGTGAGTGACGGGGTGTGAGTGACGGGGTGTGTGAGTGACAGGGTGTGAGTGTCGGGGGGTGTGAATGACGGGGTGTGAGTGACGGGGGTGTGTGAGTGTCGGGGTGTGTGAGTGACGGGAATGTGTGTGACGGGGGTGTGTGAGTGACGGGGTGTGTGAGTGACGGGGTGTGAGTGACGGGGTGTGTGTGACGGGGTTTGTGAGTGACGGGGGTGTGAGTGACGGGGTGTGTGAGTGAGGGGTGTGTGAGGGATGGGGGGTGTGAGTGACGGGGTTGTGTGAGTGACGGGGGTGTGTGACGGGGTGTGTGAGAGACGGGGTGTGAGTGACGGGGATGTGAGTGACGGGGGTGTGAGTGACGGGGTGTGAGTGACGGGGTGTGAGTGACGGGGAATGTGTGTGACGGGGGTGTGAGTGACCGGTGTGAGTGACGGGGGTGTGAGTGACGGGGGTCTGAGTGACGGGGGTCTGAGTGACGGGGGTCTGAGTGACGGGGTGTGTGAGTGACAGGGTGTGCGTGATGGGGTGTGAGTGACGGGGTGTGAGTGACGGAGGGTGTGAGTGACGGATGTGAGTGTCAGGGGGGTGTGAGTGACGGGGGTGTGTGACTGACGGGGGTGTGAGTGACGGGGGGGTGTGAGTGACGGGGGTCTGAGTGACGGAGGTGTGAGTGACGGGGTGTGTGAGTGACGGAGGAGTGAGTGTCGGGGGGGTGTGAGTGATGGGTGGTGTGAGTGACGGAGATGTGTGTGTCGGGGGGTTGTGAGTGACGGATGTGTGAGTGACGGGGGTGTGTGTGACGGGAGGTGAGAGTGACGGGGGTGTGTGATTGACAGGGGTGTGTGAGTGACAGGGGTGTGTGATTGACGGGGGTGTGTGAGGGACGGGGGTGTAGGTGACGGGGAGTGAGTGAGTGACGGGGTGTGTGAGTGACGGGGTGTGTGAGTGATGGGGGAGTGAGTGTCGGGGGTGTGTGAGTGATGGGGTGTGTGAGTGACGGGGATGTGAGTGACGGGGTGTGTGAGTGACGGATGTGTGAGTGACGGGGGTCTGAGTGACGGGAGGTGAGAGTGACGGGGGTGTGTGATTGACAGGTGTGTGTGAGTGACAGGGTGTGAGAGTGACGGGGTGTGAGAGTGACGGGGTGTGTGAGTGACGGGGGGTGTGAGTGACGGGGTGTGTGAGTGACGGGGTGTGTGAGTGACGGGGGTGTGAGTGACGGGGGGTGTCAGTGACGTTGGTTTGTGAGTGACGGGCGTGTGAGTGACGTGGGTTTGTGAGTGATGGGGGTATGAGTGAGGGGGTGTGTGAGTGACGGAGTGTGAGTGTCGAGGTGTGAGTGACGGGGTGTGAGTGATGGGGCTGTATGAGTGACGGGGGTGTGTGAGTGCGGGGTGTGAGTGACGGGGGTGTGTGAGTGACGTGCTTGTGAGTGACGGGGGTGTGTGTGTGATGGGGGTGTGAGTGACGGGGTGTGTAAGTGACGGGGGGTGTGAGTGACGGGGTGTGAATGTCGGGGGGGTGTGAGTGACGGGGTGTGAGTGACGGGGGTGTGTGAGTGACGGGGTGTGAGTGACAGGGGTGTGTGAGTGACGGGGGTGTGTGAGTGTCGTGGTTGTGAGTGACGGGGTGTGTGAGTGACGGGCGGGGTGTGAGTGACGAGGGTGTGAGTGACGGGGGTGTGTGAGTGACGGGGTGTGAGTGACGGAGTTGTGTGAGTGACGGGGGCTGTGAGTGACGGGGGTGTGAGTGACGGGGTGTGTGAGTGTCGGGAGGGTGTGAGTGACGGGGGTGTGAGTGACGGGGTGTGTGAGCGACGGGGGTGTGCGTGACGGGGGGTGTCATTGATGAGGGCTGTGAATGACAGGGTGTGTGAGTGACGGAGTGTGAGTGACGGGGTGTGTGAGTGACGGGGTGTGAGTGACGGAGAGTGTGCGTGACGGTGTGTGTGAGTGACGGGGTGTGTGAGTGACAGGGGTGTGTGAGTGACGGGGTTTGTGAGTGACGGGGTGTGTGAGTGACGGGGTGTGTGAGTGACAGGCTGTGTGAGTGACGGAGGGTGTTAGTGACGGGGTGTGAGTGACGGGATGTGAGTGACAGGGTGTGTGAGTGTCGGGGTGTGTGAGTGACAGGGTGTGAGTGACGGGGGTGTGAGTGACGGGGTGTGAGAGTGATGGGGGTGTGTGAGTGACGGGTGTGTGAGTGATGGGTGGTTTGAGTGACGGGGGTGTGAGTGACGGGGGTGTGTGAGTGACGGGGGTGGGTATGACGGGGTGTGTGAGTGACGGGGTGTGAGTGACGGGGGTGTGAGTGACGGGGGTGTGTGAGTGTCGGGGGGTGTGAGTGACGGGGGTGTGAGTGACGATGTGTGAGTGACGGTGTGTGAGTGACGGGGAATGTGTGTGACCCGGGTGTGAGTGACCGGTGTGAGTGACGGGGTTGTGAGTGACAGGGTGTGTGAGTGACGGGGGTGTGTTAGTGACAGGGTGGGTGAGTGACAGGGTGTGAGTGACGGGGGTGTGAGTGACGGGGTGTGAGTGACCGGGGTATGAGTGACGGGGGTGTGAGTGACGGGGGTCTGAGTAACGGGGTGTGTGAGTGACAGGGTGTGAGTGATGTGGTGTGAGTGACGGGGTGTGAGTGACGGGGGGTGTGAGTGATGGGGGTGTGAGTGACCTGGGTGTGTGAGTGACGGGATGTGTGAGTGACGGGGTGTGTGAGTGACGGGGTGTGTGAGTGACGGAGGGGTGTGAGTGACGGGGGTGTGTGATTGACAGGGGTGTGTGAGTGTCGGGGGTTGTGAGTGACGGGGGTGTGTGAGTGACGGGGGTGTGTGGGTGACGGTGTGTGAGTGACAGGGGGTGTGAGTGACGGTGTGTGTAAGTGACGGGGTGTGTGAGTGACGGGGTGTGAGTGACAGGGGTGTGTGAGTGACAGGGGGTGTGAGTGACGGGGTGTGTGAGTGACGCGGTGTGTGAGTGACGGGGTGCGTGAGTGACGGAGGGGTGTGAGTGACGAGGGTGTGAGTGACGGGGGTGTGTGAGTGACGGGGTGTGAGTGACGGGGTGTGAGTGACGGGGGTGTGTGTGTGACGGGGGATGTGAGTGACAGGTGTGTGAGTGAGGGCGTGTGTGAGTGACGGGGGGTGTGAGTGACGGGGGTGTGAGTGACGGGTCTGTGAGTAACGTGGCTGTGAGTGACGGGTGTGTGAATGTCGGGTGTGTGAGTGACGGGGGTGTGTGTGTGACGGGTGTGTGAGTGACGGGGGTGTGTGAGTGACGGTGTGTGAGTGACGGTTGTGTGAGTCAGGGGGTGTGAGTGACGGGGGGTGTGAGTGACGGGGTGTGTGAGTGACGGGGGTGTGTGAGTGACGTGGGGGCGTGAGTGACCGTGTGCGTGAGTGACGGGGGGATGTGAGTGACGGGGTGTGTGAATGACGGACGGGGTGTGAGTGACAGGGTGATTGAGCAACGTGGGTGTGAGTGACGGACGGGGTGTATGTGACGGGGTGTGTGTGTGACAGGGTGTGTGAGTGACGAGGTGTGTGTGATGGGGTGTATGAGTGACAGGGTGTGTGAGTGACGGACGGGGTGTAAGTGACGGGGTGAGTGAGTGACTGGGGTGTGTGTGAAGGGGGTGTGTGTGACGGGGTGTGTGAGTGACGGGGGTGTAAGTGACGGGGTGTGTGAGTGACGGGGTGTGTGAGTGACGGGTGTGTGAGTGAGAGGGTGTGTGAGTAACGGAGGGTGTGAGTGACGAGGTGTGTGAGTGACTGGGGTGTGTGTGTGACGGGGTGTGTGAGTGACGGGGTGTGTGAGTGACGGGGGTGTGAGTGACGGGGTGTGTGAGTGACGGGTGTGTGAGTGAGGGTGTGTGTGAGAGACGGGGGGTGTGAGTGACGGGGGTGTGAGTGACGTGTGTGTGAGTGACGTGGTTGTGACTGACGGGTGTGTGAGTGACGGGTGTGTGAGTGACGGGGGTGTGTGTGTGACGGGTGTGTGAGTGACGGGGTGTGTGAGTGACGGGGGTGTGTGAAGGGGTGTGAGTGACGGGGGGTGTGAGTGACGGGGTGTGTGAGTGACGGCGGGTGTGACTGACGGGGGTGTGAGTGACGGGTGTGTGAGTGACGTGGTTGTGAGTGACGGCTGTGTGAGTCACGGGTGTGTGAGTGACGGGGTGTGAGTGATGGGGGTGTATGAGTGACGGGGGTGTGTGAGTGACGGGGTGTGAGTGACGGGGGTGTGTGAGTGACGTGGTTGTGAGTGACGGGGTGTGAGTGACGGGGGTGTGTGTGTGACGGGGGATGTGAGTGACAGGTGTGTGAGTGAGGGCGTGTGTGAGTGACGGGGGGTGTGAGTGACGGGGGTGTGAGTGACGGGTCTGTGAGTAACGTGGCTGTGAGTGACGCGTGTGTGAATGTCGGGTGTGTGAGTGACGGGGGTGTGTGTGTGACGGGTGTGTGAGTGAGGGGGTGTGAGTGACGGGGGGTGTGAGTGACGGGGTGTGTGAGTGACGGGGGTGTGTGAGTGACGTGGGGGCGTGAGTGACCGGGTGCGTGAGTGACAGGGGGATGTGAGTGACGGGGTGTGTGAATGACGGACGGGGTGTGAGTGACAGGGTGATTGAGCAACGTGGGTGTGAGTGACGGACGGGGTGTATGTGACGGGGTGTGTGTGTGACAGGGTGTGTGAGTGACGAGGTGTGTGTGATGGGGTGTATGAGTGACAGGGTGTGTGAGTGACGGACGGGGTGTAAGTGACGGGGTGAGTGAGTGACTGGGGTGTGTGTGAAGGGGGTGTGTGTGACGGGGTGTGTGAGTGACGGGGGTGTAAGTGACGGGGTGTGTGAGTGACGGGGTG
>NW_027276889.1:0-34061 GCF_030028105.1 Mobula birostris | reverse complement strand
GCTGTGTTAATGCTCACCTCTCATAGCTTCCCCTATATCGCCGTGTTTTCACGCACCTCGCATGTCTTCACGTATATCGCTTTGTTTTTGCTCCTATCATTACTTCCCCTATATCGCTGTGTTTTCTCGCACCTCTGATACATTCCCCTGTATTGCCATGTTTTCGCGCAGCTCTTACAATTTCCCCTATATTGCCGTGTTCTCGCACACCTCTCATACCTTCCCCTACATCACTGTTTTTTTGCTCACGTCCCATATCGTCCCCTATATCGCTGTGTTTTCTCGCACGTCTGATACATACCCCTGTATCGCCGTGTTTTCGCGCACATCCCATAGCTTCCACTATATTGCCCTGTTTTTGCGCACCTCTCATGTCTTCCCCTATATCACGGTGTTTTCGCGCACCTCTCATACCTTCCCCTATATCGCTGTGTTTTCACGCACCTCTCATAACTTCTCCTATATTGCTGCATTTTTGCGCACCTCTCATAACTTCCCCCATATCGCTGTGTTTTTATGCACATCTCATAACGTCCCCATATCACTGTGTAGTCGCGCACCTCCCATAGCATCCCCTATATCGCTGTGCCTTGCGCACCTCTCATACTTTCCCCTATATAGCTGTGTTTTTGCGCACATCCCATAGATTCACCTTTATCACTGTATTATTGCTCACCTGTCACAGCTTCCCCTATCTCGCACTGTTTTCGCGCACATCCCATAGCTTCCACTATATTGCCCTGTTTTCGCGCACCTCTCATACCATCCCCTATATTGCTGTGTTTTCATGCACCTCTCATACCTTGCCCCATATTACTGTGTTTTCACTCACCTCTCATAAATTCTGCTATAACGCTGTACTTTTGCGCACCTCTCATACCCTCCCATATATTGCCGTGTTTTCAGCAACATCTCATAACGTCCCCTATATCGCTGTGTATTCATGCACCTCCCATAGCACCCCTATATAACTGTGCCTTCGTGTACCGCTCATACCTTCCCCTATATCGCCTTGTTTTCGATCACTTCCCATAACTTCCCCGGTATCGCTGTGTTTTCAGGCACCTCTCATACCTTCCCCTATATCCCCCTGTATTCGCGCACATCCCATAGCTCCCACTATATTGCCCTGTTTTCGCGCACCTCTCATACCATCCCCTACATCGCCCTGTTTTCGCGCACCTCCCATACCTCCCCCTATATTGCTGTGTTTTCGTGCACCTCTCATACCTTGCACTATATTGCTGTGTTTTAACGCACCCCTCATAAATTCTGCTATAACGTTGTATTTTTGTGCACCTCTCATACCTTCCCCTATATTGCCGTGTTTTCATGCACATCTCATAACGTCCCCTATATCGCTGTGTATTCGTGCACCTCCCATAGCACCCCTATATAACTGTGCCTTTGCGTACCTCTCATACCTTCCCCTATATCGCCCTGTTTTCGCTCACTTCCCATAACTTCCCCTATATCGCTGTGTTTTCACGCACATCCCATAGATTCAACTTTATCGCTGTGTTATTGCACACCTCTCACAGCTTCCCCTATATCGCAGTGTTTTTGCTCACCTCTCATAGCTTCCCCTATATCGACGTGTTTTCGCGCACCTCTCATGTCTTCACCTAGATTGCTATGTTATCGCTCCTCTCATTACTTCCCCTATATCGCTGTGTTTTCTCAGACCTCTGATACATTCTCCCATATCGCCGTGTTTTTGTGCACCTCTCATAGCTTCCCCTATATCACCGTGTTTTCATGCACATCTCATACCGTCTCTTATATCACTGTGTTTTCGCTCACATCCCATACCATCCCCTATATCGCTGTGCCTTCGTGTACCTCTCATATCTTCCCCTATATCGCTGTGTTTTCATGCACATCTCATAATATCCCCTATATCGCTGTGCTTTCTCGCACCTCTGATACATTCCCCTGTATCGCCGTGTTTTCGCGCACTTCTCATCAGTTCCCCTATATCGCCGTGTTTTCACGCACGTCCCATAGCATCCCCGAAATCGCTGTGTGTTCGGGCACCTCTCATACCATCCCCGATATCGCCGTTTTCGCGCACCTCCCATACCTCCCCCTATATTGCTGTGTTTTCGTGCACCTCTCATACCTTGCCCTATATTGCTGTGTTTTCACGCACCTCTCATAAATTCTGCTATAACGCTGTATTTTTGTGCACCTCTCATACCTTCCCCTATATTGCTGTGTTTTTATGCACATCTCATAACGTCCCCTATATCGCTGTGTATTCGTGCACCTCCCATAACTCCCCTATATAACTGTGCCTTCGCGTACCTCTCATACGTTCCCCTATATCGCCCTGTTTTCGCACACTTCCCATAACTTCCCCGATATCGCTGTGTTTTTGCACACCTCTCATACCTTCCCCTATATCGCTGTGTTTTCACGCACCTCTCATGGCTTCCCCAATATCGCCGTGTATTCATGCACATCTCGTACTATCCCCTTTATCGCTGTGTTTCCGCGCACATTCCATACCGTCCCCTATATCGCTGTATTTTCGCGCACCTCTCATACCTTCCCCTGTATCGCTGTGTTTTCACGCACCTCTCATAACTTCTCCTATATCGCAGTATTTTTGCGCACATCTCATACCTTCCCCTATATTGATGTATTTTCATGCAAATCTCATAACGTCCCCCATATCGCTGTGTATTCACGCACCTCCCATAGCATCCCCTATATCGCTGTGCCTTGCGCACCTCCCGTACCTTCCCCTATATCGCTGTCTTTTCGCACACATCCCATAGATTCAACTTTATGACTGTGTTATTGCACACCTCTCAGAGCTTCCCCTTTATCGCCCTGTTTTTGCTCACCTTTCATAGCTTCCCCTATGTCGCCATGTTTTCGCGCACCTCTCATGTCTTCACCTAGATAGCTATGTTTTCGCTCCTCTCATTACTTCCCCTGTATCGCCGTGTTTTCGCGCACCTCTCATAATTTCCCCTATATCGCCGTGTTTTCGTGCACGTTCCATAGCGTCCCCTATATCGCTGTGTTTTCGGGCACCTCTCATACCTTCCCCTATATTTCCGTGTTTTCATGCACATCTCATAACGTCCCCTATATCGCTGTGTATTCATGCATCTCCCATAGCACCACTATATCACTGTGCCTTCAAGTACCTCTCATACCTTCCCCAATATTGCCCTGTTTTCGCTCACTTCCCATAACTTCGCTGATATCGCTGTGTTTTTGCACACCTCTCATACCTTCCCCTATATCGATGCGTTTTCACGCACCTCTCATGGCTTCCCCAATATCGCCGTGTTTTCATGCACATTTCATAACGTCCCCTATATCGCTGTGCATTCGCGCACCTCCCGTAGCATCCCCTATATCACTGTGCCTTCGCGCACCTCTCATCCCTTCCCCTATATCGCTATGTTTTCGCGCACCTCCCATACCTTCCCCGATATCGCTATGTTTCCCTGCACCTCCCATAGCTTCGACTGCATCGTTGTTTTCGCGCACAACCCATAGCTTCACCTTGATCGCTGTGTTATTGCTCACCTCTCATAGCTTCCCCTATATCGCCCTGTTTTCGCGCACCTCGCATGTCTTCACCGATATCGCTATGTTTTTGCTCCTGTCATTACTTCCCCTATATCGCTGTGTTTCTCGCACCTTTCATAGATTCTCCTGTATTGCCATGTTTTTGCGCACTCTTACAATTTCCCCTATATTGCCGTGTTCTCGCACACCTCTCATACCTTCCCCATATCACTGTTTTTTTGCGCATGTTCCATAGCGTCCCCTATATGGCTGTGTTTTCTCGCACCTCTGATACATTCCCCTGTATCGCCGTGGTTTCGCGCACATCCCATAGGTTCCACTATATTGCCCTGTTTTTGCGCACCTCTCATGTCTTTCCCTATATCACGGTGTTTTCGCACACCTCTCATACATTCCCCTATATCGCTGTGTTTTCACGCACCTCTCATAACTTCTCCTATATTGCTGTGCTTTCTCGCACATCCCATAGCATCCCCTATATCGCTGTGTTTTCGCGCACCTCTCATGTCTTCACCTAGATTGCTATGTTTTCGCTCCTCTCATTACTTCCCCTATCTCGCTGTGTTTTCTCGCACCTCTGATACATTCCCCTGTATCTCCGTGTTTTCGTGCACCTCTAATAATTTCCCCTATATCGCCGTGTTTTCACGCACGTCCCATAGCGTGCCCTATAACGCTGTGTTTTCAGGCACCTCTCTTACCTTCCCCTATATTGCCGTGTTTTCATGCACATCTCATAACGTCCCCTATATCGCCCTGTTTTCGCGCACCTCCCATACCTACCCCTATATTGCTGTATTATTGTGCACCTCTCATATCTTCCCCTATATCGCTGTGTTTTCACGCACCTCTCATAACTTCTCCTATATCGCAGTATTTTTGCGCACATCTCATACCTTCCCCTATATTGATGTATTTTCATGCAATTCTCATAACGTCCCCTATATCGCTGTGTATTCACGCACCTCCCATAGCATCCCCTATATCGCTGTCTTTTCGCACACATCCCATAGATTCAACTTTATCACTGTGTTATTGCACACCTCTCAGAGCTTCCCCTATATCGCCCTGTTTTTGCTCACCTTTCATAGCTTCCCCTATATCGCCGTGTTTTCGCGCACCTCTCATGTCTTCCCCTGCATCACTGTGTTTTCATGCACCTCTCATACCTCCCCCTATATCGCTGTGCCTTGCGCACCTCTCATACCTTCCCCTATATCGCTGTCTTTTCGCACACATCCCATAGATTCAACTTTATCACTGTGTTATTGCACACCTCTCAGAGCTTCCCCTATATCGCCCTGTTTTTGCTCACCTTTCATAGCTTCCCCTATATCGCCATGTTTTCGTGCACCTCTCATGTCTTCACCTAGATCGCTATGTTTTCGCTCCTCTCATTACTTCCCCTGTATCGCCGTGTTTTCGCGCACCTCTCATAATTTCCCCTATATCGCCGTGTTTTCGCGCACGTCCCATAGCGTCCCCTATATCGCTGTGTTTTCGGGCACCTCTCATACCTTCCCCTATATTTCCGTGTTTTCATGCACATCTCATAACGTCCCCTATATCGCTGTGTATTCATGCATCTCCCATAGCACCACTATATCACTGTGCCTTCAAGTACCTCTCATACCTTCCCCAATATTGCCCTGTTTTCGCTCACTTCCCATAACTTCGCTGATATCGCTGTGTTTTTGCACACCTCTCATACCTTCCCCTATATCGATGCGTTTTCACGCACCTCTCATGGCTTCCCCAATATCGCCGTGTTTTCATGCACATTTCATAACGTCCCCTATATCGCTGTGCATTCGCGCACCTCCCGTAGCATCCCCTATATCACTGTGCCTTCGCGCACCTCTCATACCTTCCCCTATATCGCTATGTTTTCGCGCACCTCCCATACCTTCCCCGATATCGCTATGTTTCCCTGCACCTCCCATAGCTTCGACTGCATCGTTGTTTTCGCGCACAACCCATAGCTTCACCTTGATCGCTGTGTTATTGCTCACCTCTCATAGCTTCCCCTATATCGCCCTGTTTTCGCGCACCTCGCATGTCTTCACCGATATCGCTATGTTTTTGCTCCTGTCATTACTTCCCCTATATCGCTGTGTTTCTCGCACCTTTCATAGATTCTCCTGTATTGCCATGTTTTTGCGCACTCTTACAATTTCCCCTATATTGCCGTGTTCTCGCACACCTCTCATACCTTCCCCATATCACTGTTTTTTTGCGCATGTTCCATAGCGTCCCCTATATGGCTGTGTTTTCTCGCACCTCTGATACATTCCCCTGTATCGCCGTGGTTTCGCGCACATCCCATAGGTTCCACTATATTGCCCTGTTTTTGCGCACCTCTCATGTCTTTCCCTATATCACGGTGTTTTCGCACACCTCTCATACATTCCCCTATATCGCTGTGTTTTCACGCACCTCTCATAACTTCTCCTATATTGCTGTGCTTTCTCGCACATCCCATAGCATCCCCTATATCGCTGTGTTTTCGCGCACCTCTCATGTCTTCACCTAGATTGCTATGTTTTCGCTCCTCTCATTACTTCCCCTATCTCGCTGTGTTTTCTCGCACCTCTGATACATTCCCCTGTATCTCCGTGTTTTCGTGCACCTCTAATAATTTCCCCTATATCGCCGTGTTTTCACGCACGTCCCATAGCGTGCCCTATAACGCTGTGTTTTCAGGCACCTCTCTTACCTTCCCCTATATTGCCATGTTTTCATGCACATCTCATAACGTCCCCTATATCGCCCTGTTTTCGCGCACCTCCCATACCTACCCCTATATTGCTGTATTATTGTGCACCTCTCATATCTTCCCCTATATCGTTGTGTTTTCACGCACCTCTCATAACTTCTCCTATATCGCTGTACTTTTGCGTACATCTCATACCTTCCCCATATTGCTGCATTTTTGCGCACCTCTCATAACGTCCCCTATATCACTGTGTAGTCTCGCACCTCCCATAGACTCCCACATATTGCTGTGCCTTCGCGCACGTCTCATACTTTCGCCTATATCGCCCTGTTTTCGCACACTTCTCATTCATTCTCCTGTCGCTGCGTTTTTGTGAACATCTCATACCTTCCCTAATATCGCAGCGTTTTCATGCACGTCATAACGTCCCGTATATCGATGTGTATTCATGCACCTCCCATAGCATCCCCTATATTGCTGTGCCTTGCACACCTCTCATACCGTCCCCTATATTGCCGTGTTTTCGCGCACCTCTCATAGCTTCCCCTATATCGCCGTGTTTTCGTACAAATCTCATACCGTCCCCTATATCGCCCTGTTTTCGAGCACCTCCCATACCTTCCCCTGTATCGCTGTGTTTTCGTGCACCTCTCATACCTCCCTCCATATCGCTGTGTTTTCACGCACCCCTCTTAACTTCTCCTATATCACTGTGTTTTTGTGCACCTCTTATATCTTCCCTACTATTGCTGCTTTCCCTGCACATCTCATAACGTCCCCTATATCGCTGTGTATTCACGCACCTCCCATAGCATCCCCTATATCGCTGTGCCTTGCACACCTCCCATACCTCCCCCTATATCGCTGTCTTTTCGCACACATCCCATAGATTCAACTTTATCACTGTGTTATTGCACACCTCTCAGAGCTTCACCTATATCGCCGGGTTTTTGCTCACCTTTCATAGCTTCCCCTATATCGCCGTGTTTTCGCGCACCTCTCATGTCTTCACCTAGATCGCTATGTTTTCGCTCCTCTCATTACTTCCCCTATATCACTGTGTTTTCTCGCACCTCTGATACATTCCCCTGTATCGCCGTGTTTTCGCGCACCTCTCATAAATTCCCCTATATCGCCGTGTTTTCGCGCACGTCCCATAGCGTCCCCTATATCGCTGTGTTTTCGGGCACCTCTCATACCTTCCCCTATATTGCCGTGTTTTCATGCACATCTCATAACTTCTCGTATATTGCTGCATTTTTGTCCACCTCTCATAACTTCCCTTATATCGCCGTGTTTTCATGCACATCTCATAACGTCCCCTATATTACTGTGTAGTCGCGCACCTCCCATAGCTTCCCATATATTGCTGTGCCTTCGCACACCTCTCATACCTTCCCCCATATCGCCCTGTTTTCGCACACCTCTCATACCTTCCCCTATATCGTTGTGTTTTCACTCACCTCTCATAACTTCTCCTATATCGCTGTATTTTAGTGCACATCTCATACCTTCCCCTATATTGATGTGTTTTCATGCACATCTCATAACGTCCCCTATATCGCCCTGTTTTCGCGCACCTCCCATACCTTCCCCTATATCGCTGCATTATCGTGCACCTCCCATAGCTTCACCTACATCGCTGTTTTCGCGCACAACCCATAGCTTCACCTTGATCGCTGTGTTATTGCTCACCTCTCATAGCTTGCCCTATATCGCCGTGTTTTCGCGCACCTCGCATGTCTTCACCGATATCGCTATGTTTTTGCTCCTATCATTACTTCCCCTATATCGCTGTGTTTTCTCCCACCTCTGATACATTCTCCTGTATTGCCATGTTTTTGCGCACTCTTACAATTTCCCCTATATTGCCGTGTTCTCGCACACCTCTCATACCTTCCCCTATACCACTGTTTTTTTGCGCACGTCTCATAGCGTCCCCTATATCGCTGTGTTTTCTCGCACCTCTGATACATTCCCCTGTATCGCCGTGTTTTCGCGCACATCTCATAGCTTCCACTATATTGCCCTGTTTTTGCGCACCTCTCATGTTTTCCCCTATATCACTGTGTTTTCGCGAACCTCCCATAGCATCCCCTATATTACTGTGTCTTCGCACTCATCTCATACCTTCCCCTATATCGCCGTGTTTTTTGCACATCTCATAACGTCCCCTATATCGCTGTGTATTCGTGCACCTCCCATAGAATCCCCTATATCGCTGTGCCTTCGTGCACCTCTCATTCCTTCCCCTATATCACTGTGTTTTTGTGCACCTATTATATCTCCCTAATATCGCTGCGTTTTAATGCACATCTCATAACGTCCCGATATCGCTGTGTTTTCACGCACCTCCCATAGCATCCCCTATATCGCTGTGCCTTGCGCACCTCTCATACCTTCCCCTATATCGCTGTCCTTTCGCGCACATCCCATAGATTCAACTTTATCGCTGTATTATTGCACATCTCTCACAGCTTACCCTATGTCGCCGTGTTTTTGCGCACCTCTCATAGCTTCCCCTATATCGCCGTGTTTTCGCGCACCTCTCATGTCTTCACTAAGATCGCTATGTTTTCGCTCCTCTCATTACTTCCCCTATATCGCTGTGTTTTCTCGCACCTCTGATACATTCTCCCATATCGCCATGTTTTCGCGCACCTCTCATAGCTTCCCCTATATCGCCATGTTTTCATGCACATCTCATACCGTCTCCTATATCACTGTGTTTTCGCGCACATCCCATAGCATCCCCTATATCGCTGTGCCTTGCGCACCTCTCATACCTTCCCCTATATAGCTGTGTTTTTGCACACATCCCATAGATTCACCTTTATCGCTGTGTTATTGCTCACCTCTCATAGCTTCCCCTATATCGCCGTGTTTTTGCTCACCTCTCATAGCTTCCACTATATTGTCCTGCTTTCATGCACCTCCCATGTCTTCCCCTATATCACTGTGTTTTCGCGAACCTCCCATAGCATCCCCTATATTACCGTGTCTTCGCACTCATCTCATACCTTCCCCTATATCGCCCTGTTTTCAAGCACCTCCCATACCTTCCCCTATATCGCTGTGTATTCGTGCACCTTTCATACCTCCTCCTATATCGCTGTGTTTTCACTCACCTCTCATAATTTCTCCTATATTGCTGTATTTTTGCGCACCTCTCATAACTTCCCCTATATCGCCGTGTTTTTATGCACATCTCATAACGTCCCCTATATCACTGTGTATTCGCGCACCTCCCATAGAATCCCCTATATCGCTGTGCCTTCGTGCACCTCTCATTCCTTCCCCTATATCGCTGTGTTTTCGTGCACCTCTCATACCTTCCCCTATATCGCTGTGTTTTTGTGCACCTATTATATCTCCCTAATATCGCTGCGTTTTAATGCACATCTCATAACGTCCCCATATCGCTGTGTTTTCACGCACCTCCCATAGCATCCCCTATATCGCTGTGCCTTGCGCATCTCTCATACCTTCCCCTATATCGCTGTCTTTTCGCGCACATCCCATAGATTCAACTTTATCGCTGTATTATTGCACATCTCTCACAGCTTCCCCTATATCGCCGTGTTTTTGCTCACCTCTCATAGCTTCCCCTATATCGCCGTGTTTTCGCGCACCTCTCATGTCCTCACTAAGATCGCTATGTTTTCGCTCCTCTCATTACTTCCCCTATATCGCTGTGTTTTCTCGCACCTCTGATACATTCTCCCATATCGCCGTGTTTTCACGCACATCTCATAGCATCCCCTATATCGCTGTGCCTTCGAGCACTTCTCATAACTTCCCCTATATCGCCCTGTTTTCGCGCACCTCCCATACCTTCCCCTATATCGCTGTGTTTTCGTGCACCTCTCATACCTTCCCCTATATTGCTGTGTTTTCACTCACCTCTCATAACTTCTCTTATTTCACTGTGTTTTTGTTCACCTCTTATATCATCCCTAATATCGCTACGTTTTAATGCACATCTCAAAACGTCCCCTATATCGCTGTGTATTCACGCACCTCCCATAGCATCCCCTATATCGCTGTACCTTCCCCTATATCGCTGTCTTTTCGCGCACATCCCATAGATTCAACTTTATCGCTGTGTTATTGCACACCTCTCACAGCTTCCCCTATATCGCCGTGTTTTTGCTCACCTATCATAGCTTCCCCTATATTGCCGTGTTTTCGCGCACCTCTCATGTCTTCACCTAGATCGCTATGTTTTCGCTCCTCTCATTTCTTCCCCTATATCTCTGTGTTTTCTCGCACCTCTGATACATTCTCCCATATCGCCGTGTTTTCGCACACGTCTCATACCTTCCCCATATCGTCCTGTTTTCGCACACCTCTCATACCTTCCCCTATATCGCTGTGTTTTCACGCACCTCTCATAACTTCTCCTATATTGCTGCATTTTTGTGCACCTCTCATAACTTCCCCTATATCGCCGTGTTTTTATGCACATCTCATAACGTCCCCTATATCGCTGTGTATTCGCGCACCTCCCATAGAATCCCCTATATCGCTGTACCTTCGTGCACCTCTCATACCTTCCCCTATATCGCTGTGTTTTCACACACCTCTCATAACTTCTCCTATATCACTGTGTTTTTGTGCACCTATTATATCTCCCTAATATCGCTGCGTTTTAATGCACATCTCATAACGTCCCCATATCGCTGTGTTTTCACGCACCTCCCATAGCATCCCCTATATCACTGTGCCTTGCGCACCTCTCATACCTTCCCCTATATCGCTGTCTTTTCGCGCACATCCCATAGATTCAACTTTATCGCTGTATTATTGCACATCTCTCACAGCTTCCCATATATCGCCGTGTTTTTGCTCACCTCTCATAGCTTCCCCTATATCGCCGTGTTTTCGCGCTCCTCTCATGTCCTCACTAAGATGGCTATGTTTTCGCTCCTCTCATTACTTCCCCTATATCGCTGTGTTTTCTCGCACCTCTGATACATTCTCCCATATCGCCGTGTTTTCGCGCACATCTCATAGCATCCCCTATATCGCTGTGCCTTCGAGCACTTCTCATAACTTCCCCTATATCGCCCTATTTTCGCGCACCTCCCATACCTTCCCCTATATCGCTGTGTTTTCGTGCACCTCTCATACCTTCCCCTATATTGCTGTTTTTTTCACACACCTCTCATAACTTCTCTTATATCACTGTGTTTTTGTTCACCTCTTATATCATCCCTAATATCGCTGCGTTTTAATGCACATCTCATAACGTCCCCTATATCGCTGTGTATTCACGCACCTCCCATAGCATCCCCTATATCGCTGTACCTTCCCCTATATCGCTGTCTTTTCGCGCACATCCCATAGATTCAACTTTATCGCTGTGTTATTGCACACCTCTCACAGCTTCCCCTATATCGCCGTGTTTTTGCTCACCTTTCATAGCTTCGCCTATATTGCCGTGTTTTCGCGCACATCTCATGTCTTCACCTAGATCGCTATGTTTTCGCTCCTCTCATTTCTTCCCCTATATCTCTGTGTTTTCTCGCACCTCTGATACATTCTCCCATATCGCCGTGTTTTCGCACACGTCTCATACCTTCCCCATATCGTCCTGTTTTCGCACACCTCTCATACCTTCCCCTATATCGCTGTGTTTTCACGCACCTCTCATAACTTCCCCTATATCGCCGTGTTTTCATGCACATCTCATAACGTCCCCTATATCACTGTGTAGTCGCGCACCTCCCATAGCATCCCCTATATTGCTGTGCCTTCGCACACCTCTCATACCTTCACCTATATCGCCCTGTTTTCGCGCACCTCCCATTCATTCTCCTATATTGCTGTGTTTTTTGAACCTCTCATACCTTCCCTAATATCGCTGCGTTTTCATGCACATCTCATAACGTCCCGTATATCGCTGTGTATTCATGCATCTCCCATAGCATCCCCTATATTGCTGTGCCTTGCGCACCTCTCATACCTTCCCCTATATCGCTGTTTTTTTGTGCACATCCCATAGATTCACTTTTATCGCTGTGTTATTGCTCACTTCTCATAGCTTCGCCTATATCGCCGTGTTTTTGCTCACCTCTCATAGCTTCCACTATATTGCGCTACTTTCACGCACCTCTCATGCCTTCCGCTATATCACTGTGTTTTCGCGCACCTCCCATACCATCCCCTATATTGCTGTGTCTTCACACTCCTGTCATACCTTCCCCTACATCGCCCTGTTTTCGAGCACCTCCCATACCATCCCCTATATCGCTGTGTATTTGTGCACCTCTCATTCCTTCCCCTATATCGCTGTGCTTTCGTGCACCTTTCATACCTCCCCCTATATCGCTGTTTTCACTCACCTCTCATAACTTCTCGTATATTGCTGTATTTTTGCGCACCTCTCATAATTTCCCCTATATCGCCGTGTTCTTAAGCACATCTCATAACGTCCCCTATATCGCTGTGTATTCATGCACCTCCAATAGAATCCCATATATCGCTGTGCCTTCGCGCACCTCTCATACCTTCCCCTATATCGCCCTGTTTTCGCGCAACTCTCATACCTTCCCCTATATCGTTGTGTTTTCACACACCTCTCATAACTTCTCCTATATTACTGTGTTTTTGTGCACCTCTTATATCTTCCCTAATATCGCTGCGTTTTCATGCACATCTCATAACGTCCCCTATATCGCTGTGTATTCACGCACTTCCCGTAGCATCCCCTATATCGCTGTGCCTTCGTGCACCTCACATACCTTCCCCTATATTGCCCTGTATTCGCGCACCTCCCATAACATCCCCTATATCACTGTGCCTTTGCGTACCTCTCATACCTTCCCCTATATCTCCGTGTTTTCATGCACCTCGCATAACTTCCCCTATATCGCCCTGTTTTCGCGCACCTCTCATACCTTCTCCTATATCACTGTGTTTTCACACACCTCCTATAACTTCCCCTATATCGCTGTGTTTTCACACACCTGTCATTGTTTCCCGACTATCGCCATGTATTCATGCACATCTCATACCGTCCCCTATATCGCTGTGTTTTCGCGCACCTCTCATACATACCCCTATATCGCTGTCTTTTCGCGCATATCTCATAGCTTCACCTTTATCTCTGTGTTATTGCTCACCTCTCACAGCTTCCCCTATATCGCCATGTTTTCGCGCACCTCTCATGTCTTCACCTATATTGCTATGTTTTCACTCCTCTCATTGCTTCCCTTATATTGCTGTGTTTTCTCATACCTCTGATACATTCCCCTGTATCGCCGTGTTTTCGCGCACCTCTCATAATTTCCCCTTTATCGCCGTGTTTTCGCGCACGTCCCATAGCGTCGCCTATATCGCTCTGTTTTCGGGCACCTCTCATACCTTCCACTATATTGCCCTGTTTTCGCGCACTTCCTATACCTTAACCTATATCGTCCTGTTTTCCCGCACCTCCCATACCTCCCCTATATCGCTGTGTTTTCACGCACCTCTCGTAAATTCTGCTATATCGCTGTATTTTTGCGCACCTCTCATACCTTCCCCTATATTGCCGTGTTTTCATGCACATCTGATAACGTCCCCTATATCGCTGTGTATTCGCGCACCTGCCATAGCATCCCCAATATAACTGTGCCTTCGCGTACCTCTCATACCTTCCCCTATATCGCCCTGTTTTAGCTCACTTCCCATAACTTCCCCGATATCGCTGTGTTTTCGTGCACCTCTCATACCTTCAACTATATTGCTGTGTTGTCACCCACCTCTCATAACTTCTCCTATATCACTGTGTTTTTGCACGCCTCTCATACCTTCCCCTATATCATTGTGTTTTTGCGCACCTCTCATGGCTTCCCCAATATCGCCATGTATTCATGCACATCTCATACCGTCCCCTATATCGCTCTGTTTTCGCGCACCTCCCACAGCTTCGCTGACATCGGTATGTTTTCGCTCCTCTCATTACTTCCCCTATATCAATGTGTTTTCGTGCACGTCCCATAGCGTCTCCTATATCGCTGTGTTTTCTCGCACCTCTGATATATTCCCCTGTATCGCCGTGTTTTCGCGCACATCCCATAGCTTCCACTATATTGCTCTGTTTTTGCGCACCTCTCATAGCATCCCCTATATCACTGTGTTTTCGCGCACCTCCCATAGCATCCCCTATATTGCTGTGCCTTCGCACACCTCTCATACCTTCCCCTATATCGCCATTTTCGCGCAACTCCCATACCTTCTCCTATATCGCTGTGTTTTGTGCACCTCTCATACCTCCCCCTATATCGCTGTGTTTTCACGCACCTCTCATGCCTTCCCCTATATCGCCCAGTTTTCGAGCACCTCCCATAACTTCCGCTATATTGCCGTTTTTACTCACCTCTGATGTCTTCCCCTATATCGCCGTGTCTTCATACAAATCGCATACCGTCCCCTATATCGCCGTGTTTTCGCGCACCTCTCATAGCTTCCCCTATTTCGCTGTGTTTTCATGCACATCTCATAATATCCCGTATATCGCTGTGTATTCATGCATCTCACATAGCATCCCCTATATTGCTGTGCCTTGCGCACCTCTCATACCTTCCCCTATATCGCTGTGTTTTTGCGCACATCCCATAGATTCACCTTTATCGCTGTGTTATTGCTCACCTCTCATAGCTTCCACTATATTGCCCTACTTTTACGCACCTCTCATGTCTTCCCCTATATCACTCTGCTTTCGCGCACCTCCCATAGAATCCCTTATATTGCTGTGTCTTCGCACTCCTCTCATACCTTCCCCTATAACGCCCTGTTTTTGAGCACCTCCCATAAATTCCCCTATATCGCTGTCTTTTCGTGCACCTTTCATACCTCCCCCAATATTGCTGTGTTTTCACTCACCTCTCATAACTTCTCCTATATTGCTGTATTTTTGCGCACCTCTCATAACTCCCCCTATATCGCAGTGTTTTATGCACATCTCATAACGTTCCCTATATTGCTGTGTATTCGCGCACCTCCCATAGAATCCCCTATATCGCTGTGCCTTCGCGCACCTCTCATACCTTCCCCTATATCGCCCTGTTTTCGTGCACCTCTCATTCCTTCCCCTATATCGCTGTGTTTTCACACACCTCTCATAACTTCTCCTATATTACTGTGTTTTTGTGCACCTCTTACATCTTCCCTAATATCCCTGCGTTTTCATGCACATCTCATAACGTCCCCTATATCGCTGTGTATTCACGCACCTCCCATAGCATCCCCTATATCGCTGTGCCTTCGTGCACCTCACATACCTTCCCCAATATCACCTATATCGCTGTGTTTTTGTGCACCTCTCATACCTTCCCTAATATCACTGCGTTTTCATGCAGATCTCATCACGTCCCCTATATCGCTGTGTTTTCGTGCACCTCTCATACCTCCCCCTATATCGCTGTGCCTTGCACACCTCTCATACGTTCCCCTATATAACTGTCTTTTCGCGCACATCCCATAGATTCACCTTTATCGCTGTGTTATTGCTCACCTCTAATATCTTCCCCTACATCGCCGTGTTTTTGCGCACCTCTCATAACTTACCCTATATCGTCGTGTTGTTATGCACATCTCATAACGTCCGCTATATCGCTGTGTATTCGCGTACCCCTCATAGCATCCCTTATATCGCTGTGCCTTCGCGCACCTCTCATACCTTCCCAAATATCGCCCTGTTTTCGAGCACCTCCCATTCCTTCACCTATATCACTGTTTTCGTGCACATTTCATACCTTCTCCTATATCGCTGTGCCTTCGTGCACCTCTCATACCTTCCCCTATATTGCCGTGTTTTCATGCAGATCTCATAACGTCCCCTATATCGCTAGGTTTTCATGCACCTCTCATACCTTCCCTAATATCGCTGCGTTTTCATGCACATCTCATCACGTCCCCTATAACGCTGTGTATTCACGCACCTCCCATAGCATCCCCTATATCGCTGTGCCTTGCGCACCTCTCATACCTTCCCCTATATCGCTGTCTTTACGCGCACATCCCATAGATTCAACTTTATCGCTGTGTTATTGCACACCTCTCACAGCTTCCCCATATCGCCGTGTTTTTGCTCACCTCTCATAGCTTCCCCTATATTGATGTGTTTTCGCGCACCTCTCATGTCTTCACCTATATCACAGTGTTTTCGCGCACATTCCATAGAATCCCCTATATTGCTGTGCCTTCGCATACCTCTCATAACTTCATCTATATCGCTCTGTTTTCGCGCACCTCCCATTCCTTCACCTATATCGCCCTGTTTTCGCGCACCTCCCATTCCTTCACCTATATCGCCCTGTTTTCGCGCACCTCGCATGTCTTCACCTATATCGCTATGTTTTCGCTCCTATCATTACTTCCCCTATATCGCTGTGTTTTCTCGCACCTCTGATGCATTCTCCTGTATTGCATGTTTTCGCGCACCTCTTACAATTTCCCCTATATCGCCGTGTTCTCGCACACCTCTCATACCTTCCCCTATGTCACTGCTTTTTTGCGCATGTTCCATAGCATCCCCTATATCGCTGTGTTTTCTCGCACCTCTGATACATTCCCCTGTATCGCCGTGGTTTCGCGCACATCCCATAGGTTCAACTATATTGCCCTGTTTTTGCGCACCTCTCATGTCTTCCACTATATCACGGTGTTTTCGCGCACTTCTCATAGCATCCCCTATATCGCTGTGCCTTCGAGTACTTCTCATAACTTCCCCTATATCGCCCTGTTTTCGCGCACCTCCCATACCTTCCCCAATAGTGCTGTGTTTTCGTGCACCTCACAGACCTTCCCTTATATCGCTGTGTTTTCATGCACCTCTCATAACTTCTCCTATATCACTGTATTTTTGCGCAGCTCTTATACCTTCCCTACATTGCAGTGTTTTCATGCACATCTCATAACACCCCCTATATCGTTCTGTATTCGCGCAGATCCCATAGCATCCCTTATAATGCTGTGCCTTCACGCACCTCTCATACCTTCCCCTATATCGCCCCGTTTTCGCGCACCTTCCATACCTTCCTCTATATCGCTGTGTTTTCATGCACCTCTCATACCTCCCCCTATATCGCTGTGATTTTACACACCTCTCATAACTTCTCCTATATCGCTGTGTATTTGTGCACCTCTCATACCTTCCCCTATATAGCTGTCTTTTCGCGCACATCCCATAGATTCACCTTTATCGCTGTGTTATTGCTCACCTCTCGTAACTTACCCTATATCGCCGTGTTGTTATGCACATCTCATAACGTCCTCTATATCGCTGTGTATTCGCGCACCTCCCATAGCATCCCTTATATCGCTGTGCCTTCGCGCACCTCTCATACCTTCCCAAATATCACCCTGTTTTCGCGCACCTCCCTTTCCTTCACCTATATCGCTTTTTTTGTGCACCTCTCATACCTTCTCCTATATCGCTGTGCCTTCGCGCACCTCTTATACCTTCCCCTATATCACCGTGTTTTCATGCACATCTCATAAAGTCCCCTTTATCGCTAGGTTTTCACGCACCTCTCATAACTTCCCCTATATCGCCCTGTTTTCGAACTCCTCTCATACCTTCCCCTCTATCAATGTGTTTTCACGCTGCTCTCATACCTTCGCCTATATCGCTGTGTTTTCGCACACCCCTCGTGACTTCCCGACTATCGCCGTCTACTCATGCACATTTCATAGCTTTCCCTATATCGCTGTGTTTTCGCGCACCTCTCATACCTTCCCCTATATCGATGTATATTTGCGCACATCTCGTAACGTCCCCTATATCACTGTGTATACGCGCACATCCCATAGTATCCCTTATAATGCTGTGCCTTCACGCACCTCTCATACCTCCCCCTATATCGCCCCGTTTTCGCGCACCTTCCATACATTCTCCGATATCGCTGTGTTTTCATGCTCCTCTCATACCTCCCCCTATATCGCTGTGTTTTCACACACCTCTCATAACTTCTCCTATATCGCTGTGTTTTTGTGCACCTCTCATATATTCCCTAATATCACCGCATTTTCATGCACATCTCATCACGTCGTCTATATCACTGTGTTTTCGTGCACCTCTCATACCTCCCCCTATATCGCTGGGCCTTCCGCACCTCTCATACCTTCCCAAATATCGCCCTGTTTTCGCGCACCTCCAATTCCTTCACCTATATCGCTGTTTTCATGCACCTCTCATAACTTCCCCTAAATCGCTGTGCCTTCGCGCACCTCTCATACCTTCCCCTATATCGCCGTGTTTTCATGCACATCTCATAACATCCCCTATATTGCTAGGTTTTCACGCACTTCTCATAATTTCCCCTATATCGCCCTGTTTTCGCGCTCCTCTCATACCTCCCCCTATATCGCTGTGTTTTCACGCACCTCTCATGCCTTCCCCTATATCGCCCAGTTTTCGAGCACCTCCCATAACTTCCGCTATATTGCCGTTTTTACTCACCTCTGATGTCTTCCCCTATATCGCCGTGTCTTCATACAAATCGCATACCGTCCCCTATATCGCCGTGTTTTCGCGCACCTCTCATAGCTTCCCCTATTTCGCTGTGTTTTCATGCACATCTCATAATATCCCGTATATCGCTGTGTATTCATGCATCTCACATAGCATCCCCTATATTGCTGTGCCTTGCGCACCTCTCATACCTTCCCCTATATCGCTGTGTTTTTGCGCACATCCCATAGATTCACCTTTATCGCTGTGTTATTGCTCACCTCTCATAGCTTCCACTATATTGCCCTACTTTTACGCACCTCTCATGTCTTCCCCTATATCACTCTGCTTTCGCGCACCTCCCATAGAATCCCTTATATTGCTGTGTCTTCGCACTCCTCTCATACCTTCCCCTATAACGCCCTGTTTTTGAGCACCTCCCATAAATTCCCCTATATCGCTGTCTTTTCGTGCACCTTTCATACCTCCCCCAATATTGCTGTGTTTTCACTCACCTCTCATAACTTCTCCTATATTGCTGTATTTTTGCGCACCTCTCATAACTCCCCCTATATCGCAGTGTTTTATGCACATCTCATAACGTTCCCTATATTGCTGTGTATTCGCGCACCTCCCATAGAATCCCCTATATCGCTGTGCCTTCGCGCACCTCTCATACCTTCCCCTATATCGCCCTGTTTTCGTGCACCTCTCATTCCTTCCCCTATATCGCTGTGTTTTCACACACCTCTCATAACTTCTCCTATATTACTGTGTTTTTGTGCACCTCTTACATCTTCCCTAATATCCCTGCGTTTTCATGCACATCTCATAACGTCCCCTATATCGCTGTGTATTCACGCACCTCCCATAGCATCCCCTATATCGCTGTGCCTTCGTGCACCTCACATACCTTCCCCAATATCACCTATATCGCTGTGTTTTTGTGCACCTCTCATACCTTCCCTAATATCACTGCGTTTTCATGCAGATCTCATCACGTCCCCTATATCGCTGTGTTTTCGTGCACCTCTCATACCTCCCCCTATATCGCTGTGCCTTGCACACCTCTCATACGTTCCCCTATATAACTGTCTTTTCGCGCACATCCCATAGATTCACCTTTATCGCTGTGTTATTGCTCACCTCTAATATCTTCCCCTACATCGCCGTGTTTTTGCGCACCTCTCATAACTTACCCTATATCGTCGTGTTGTTATGCACATCTCATAACGTCCGCTATATCGCTGTGTATTCGCGTACCCCTCATAGCATCCCTTATATCGCTGTGCCTTCGCGCACCTCTCATACCTTCCCAAATATCGCCCTGTTTTCGAGCACCTCCCATTCCTTCACCTATATCACTGTTTTCGTGCACATTTCATACCTTCTCCTATATCGCTGTGCCTTCGTGCACCTCTCATACCTTCCCCTATATTGCCGTGTTTTCATGCAGATCTCATAACGTCCCCTATATCGCTAGGTTTTCATGCACCTCTCATACCTTCCCTAATATCGCTGCGTTTTCATGCACATCTCATCACGTCCCCTATAACGCTGTGTATTCACGCACCTCCCATAGCATCCCCTATATCGCTGTGCCTTGCGCACCTCTCATACCTTCCCCTATATCGCTGTCTTTACGCGCACATCCCATAGATTCAACTTTATCGCTGTGTTATTGCACACCTCTCACAGCTTCCCCATATCGCCGTGTTTTTGCTCACCTCTCATAGCTTCCCCTATATTGATGTGTTTTCGCGCACCTCTCATGTCTTCACCTATATCACAGTGTTTTCGCGCACATTCCATAGAATCCCCTATATTGCTGTGCCTTCGCATACCTCTCATAACTTCATCTATATCGCTCTGTTTTCGCGCACCTCCCATTCCTTCACCTATATCGCCCTGTTTTCGCGCACCTCCCATTCCTTCACCTATATCGCCCTGTTTTCGCGCACCTCGCATGTCTTCACCTATATCGCTATGTTTTCGCTCCTATCATTACTTCCCCTATATCGCTGTGTTTTCTCGCACCTCTGATGCATTCTCCTGTATTGCATGTTTTCGCGCACCTCTTACAATTTCCCCTATATCGCCGTGTTCTCGCACACCTCTCATACCTTCCCCTATGTCACTGCTTTTTTGCGCATGTTCCATAGCATCCCCTATATCGCTGTGTTTTCTCGCACCTCTGATACATTCCCCTGTATCGCCGTGGTTTCGCGCACATCCCATAGGTTCAACTATATTGCCCTGTTTTTGCGCACCTCTCATGTCTTCCACTATATCACGGTGTTTTCGCGCACTTCTCATAGCATCCCCTATATCGCTGTGCCTTCGAGTACTTCTCATAACTTCCCCTATATCGCCCTGTTTTCGCGCACCTCCCATACCTTCCCCAATAGTGCTGTGTTTTCGTGCACCTCACAGACCTTCCCTTATATCGCTGTGTTTTCATGCACCTCTCATAACTTCTCCTATATCACTGTATTTTTGCGCAGCTCTTATACCTTCCCTACATTGCAGTGTTTTCATGCACATCTCATAACACCCCCTATATCGTTCTGTATTCGCGCAGATCCCATAGCATCCCTTATAATGCTGTGCCTTCACGCACCTCTCATACCTTCCCCTATATCGCCCCGTTTTCGCGCACCTTCCATACCTTCCTCTATATCGCTGTGTTTTCATGCACCTCTCATACCTCCCCCTATATCGCTGTGATTTTACACACCTCTCATAACTTCTCCTATATCGCTGTGTATTTGTGCACCTCTCATACCTTCCCCTATATAGCTGTCTTTTCGCGCACATCCCATAGATTCACCTTTATCGCTGTGTTATTGCTCACCTCTCGTAACTTACCCTATATCGCCGTGTTGTTATGCACATCTCATAACGTCCTCTATATCGCTGTGTATTCGCGCACCTCCCATAGCATCCCTTATATCGCTGTGCCTTCGCGCACCTCTCATACCTTCCCAAATATCACCCTGTTTTCGCGCACCTCCCTTTCCTTCACCTATATCGCTTTTTTTGTGCACCTCTCATACCTTCTCCTATATCGCTGTGCCTTCGCGCACCTCTTATACGTTCCCCTATATCACCGTGTTTTCATGCACATCTCATAAAGTCCCCTTTATCGCTAGGTTTTCACGCACCTCTCATAACTTCCCCTATATCGCCCTGTTTTCGAACTCCTCTCATACCTTCCCCTCTATCAATGTGTTTTCACGCTGCTCTCATACCTTCGCCTATATCGCTGTGTTTTCGCACACCCCTCGTGACTTCCCGACTATCGCCGTCTACTCATGCACATTTCATAGCTTTCCCTATATCGCTGTGTTTTCGCGCACCTCTCATACCTTCCCCTATATCGATGTATATTTGCGCACATCTCGTAACGTCCCCTATATCACTGTGTATACGCGCACATCCCATAGTATCCCTTATAATGCTGTGCCTTCACGCACCTCTCATACCTCCCCCTATATCGCCCCGTTTTCGCGCACCTTCCATACATTCCCCGATATCGCTGTGTTTTCATGCTCCTCTCATACCTCCCCCTATATCGCTGTGTTTTCACACACCTCTCATAACTTCTCCTATATCGCTGTGTTTTTGTGCACCTCTCATATATTCCCTAATATCACCGCATTTTCATGCACATCTCATCACGTCGTCTATATCACTGTGTTTTCGTGCACCTCTCATACCTCCCACTATATCGCTGGGCCTTCCGCACCTCTCATACCTTCCCAAATATCGCCCTGTTTTCGCGCACCTCCAATTCCTTCACCTATATCGCTGTTTTCATGCACCTCTCATAACTTCCCCTAAATCGCTGTGCCTTCGCGCACCTCTCATACCTTCCCCTATATCGCCGTGTTTTCATGCACATCTCATAACATCCCCTATATTGCTAGGTTTTCACGCACTTCTCATAATTTCCCCTATATCGCCCTGTTTTCGCGCTCCTCTAATACCTTCCCCTATATCGCTGTGTTTTCACACACCTCTCATGGCTTCCCGACTATCGCCGTGTATTCATGCACATCTCATAACTTCCCCTATATCGCTGTGTTTTCGCGCACCTCCCATCGCTTCACCTACATCGCTGTTTTTGCGCACATCCCATAGCTTCCCCTTGATCGATGTGTTATTGATCACCTCTCATAGCTTACCCTATATCGCCGTGTTTTCGCGCACCTCGCATGTCTTCACCTATATCATTATGTTTTCGCTCCTGTCATTACTTCCCCTATATCACTGTGTTTTCTCGCACCTCTGATACATTCCCTTGTATCGCCGTGGTTTCGCGCACATCCCATAGGTTCCACTATATTGCCCTGTTCTTGCGCACCTCTCATGTCTTCCACTATATCACGGTGTCTTCGCGCACCTCTCATAGCATCCCCTATATCGCTGTGCCTTCGAGCACTTCTCATAACTTCCCCTATATCACCCTGTTTTCGCGCACCTCCCATACCTACCCCAATATCGCTGTGTTTTCGTGCACCTCTCATACCTTCCCTTATATCGCTGTGTATTCGCGCACCTCCCATAGCATCCCTTATATCGCTGTGCCTTCGCGCACCTCTCATACCTTCCCTAATATCGCCCTGTTTTCGCGCACCTCCCTTTCCTTCACCTATATCGCTGTTTTCGGGCACCTCTCATACCATCTCCTATATCGCTGTGCCTTCGCGCACCTCTTATACCTTCCCCTATATCGCTGTGTTTTCATGCACATCTCATAAAGTCCCCTATATCGCTAGGTTTTCACGCACCTCTCATAACTTCCCCTATATCGCCCTGTTTTCGCACTCCTCTCATACCTTCCCCAATATCAATGTGTTTTCACGCTGATCTCTTAACTTCCCCTATATCGCTGTGTTTTCGCACACCTCTCGTGGCTTCCCGACTATCGCCGTGTACTCATGCACATCTCATAGCTTTCCCTATATCACTGTGTTTTCGCGCACCTCTCATACCTTCCCCTATATCGATGTATTTTTGCGCACCTCTCATTCCTTCCCCTATATCGATGTATTTTTGCGCACATCTCATACCTTCCCCTATATCGCTAGGTATTCGCGCACCTCCCATGCCTTCCCCTATATCACTGTGCCTTCGCGCACCTCTCATGCATTCCCGTATACAGCTGTGTTTTTGCACACCTCTCATACCTTCCCCAATATCACCGTGGTTTCATGCACATTTCATAACGTCCCCAATGTCGCTGGGTTTTCACGCACCTCTCATAACCTTCCCTATATCGCCCTGCTTTCGCGCTCCTCTCATACCTTCCCCTATATCGTTGTGTTTTCGCACACCTCTCATGGCTTCCCGACTATCGCCGTGTATTGATGCACCTCTCATACCTTCCCCTATATCGCTGTGCTTTCGCGCACCTCCCATAGCTTTGCCTACATCGCTGTTTTCGCGCACCTCCAATACCTTCCCCTATATTGATGTATTTTTGCGCATATCTCATATCTTCCCCTATATTGATGTGTTTTCATGCACATCTCATAACGTCCCCTATATTGCTGTGTATTTGCGCACCGCCCATAGAATCCCCTATATCACTGTGCCTTCGCGCACCTCTCATGCATTCCTGTATATCGCCCTGTTTTAGTGCACCTCCCATACCTTCCCCGATATCGCTGTGTTTTCGTGCTCCTCTCCTACCTTCCCCTATATTTCTGTGTTTTCACGCACCTCTCTTAACTTCTCCTATATCGCTGTGTTTTTGCACACCTCTCATACCTTCCCCTATATCGCTGTGTTTTCAGGCACCTCTCATGGCTTCCCCAATATCGCCGTGTATTCATGCACATCTCATACCGTCCCCTATATTGCTTTGTTTTCGCGCACCTCCCATAGCTTCACCTACATCGCTGTTTTCGCGCACTTCCCATAGCTTCAACTTGATCGCTGTGTTATTGCTCACCTCTCATAGCTTACCCTATATCGTCGTGTTTTCGCGCACCTCGCATGTCTTCACCTATATCGCTATGTTTTTGCTCCTGTCATGACTTCCCCTATATCGCTGTGTTTTCTCGCACCTCTGATACATTCTCCTGTATTGCCATGCTTTTGCGCACCTCTTACAATTTCCCCTATATCGCCGTGTTCTCGCACACCTCTCATACCTTCACCTATATCACTGTTTTTTTGCGAATGTCCCATAGTGTCCCCTATATCGCTGTGTTTTCTCGCGCCTCTGATACATTCCCCTGTATCGCTGTGTATTCGCGCACCTCCCATAGCATCCCTTGTATTGCTGTGCATTTGCGCACCTCTCATATCTACCCCTATATCGCTGTGTTTTCATGCACCTCTCATAATTTCTCCTATATCGCCGTATTTTTGCGCACCTCTCATGGCTTCCCCAATATCGCCGTGTTTTCATGCACATCTCTTATTGTCCCCTATATCGCTGTGCTTTCTCGCACCTCTGATACATTCCCCTATATCACTGTGCATTCGCGCACGTCCAATAGCGTCCCCTATATCGCTCTGTTTTCACGCACCTCTCATGACTTCCCCTATATCACTGTGTTTTCATGCATCTCCCATACCATCCCCTATATTGCTGTGTTTCGCACACGTCTCACACATTTCCCTATATCGCCCTGTGTTCGAGCACCTCTCATACCTTCCCCTATATTGCCGTGTTTTCGCGCACATCCCATACCTTCCACTATATTGCCCTGTTTTCACGCACCTCTCATGTCTTCCACTACATCGCTGTGTTTTCTGGCACCTCTGATGCATTCCCCTGTAACACCAAGTTTTCGCGCACCGCTCATACTTTCCCCTATGTCGCCGTGTTTACGCACACCTCTCATAGCTGCCCCTATATCGCCATGTTTTTATGCACATCTCATACCGTCTCCTATATCGCTGTGTTTTTGCGCACCTCCCATAGCATCCCCTATATCGCTGTGCCTTCGTGCACCTCTCATATCTTCCCCTATAACGCCGTGTTTTCGCACACCTCTCATAACTTCTCCTATATCGCTGTGTTTTTGTGCACCTCTCATACCTTCCCTAATATCACTGCGTTTTCATGCACATCTCATCACGTCCCCCATATCGCTGTGTATTCACGCACCTCCCATAGCCTCCCTTATATCGCTGTGCCTTGCGCACCTCTCATAACTTCCGCTATATCGCTGTCTTTTCGCGCACATCCCATAGATTCACCTTTATCGCAGTGTTATTGCTCACCTCTCATAGCTTCCCATGTATCGCCGTGTTTTTGCTCACCTCTCATAGCTTCCCCTATATCGCCATGTTTTCGAGCACCTCTCATGTCTTCACCTAGATCGCTATGTTTTCGATCCTCTCAATACTTCCCCTATATCGTTGTGTTTTCTCGCACATCTGATACATTCTCCCGTATCGCCGTGTTTTCACACACCTCTCATAATTTCCCCTATAGCGCCGTGTTCTCGCACACCTCTCATAACTTCCCCTATATCACTGTGTTTTCCCGCACGTCCCATTGCGTCCCCTATATCGCTCTGTTTTCGCGCACCTCCCATAGCTTCCCCTATATCGCCCTGTTTTCGTGCACATCCCATAGCTTCCACCATATTGCCCTGTTTTCGCACACCTCTCATGTATTCCAATACATCGCTGTGTTTTCTGGCACCTCTGATGCATTCCCCTGTAACGCCAAGTTTTCGCGCACCTCTCATACATTCCCCTATATCGCCGTGTTTACGCGCACCTCTCATACCTGCCCCTATATCGCCATGTTTTTACGCACATCTCATACTGTCTCCTATATCGCTGTGTTTTCGCGCACCTCTCATAGCATCCCCTATATCGCTGTGCCTTCGTGAACCTCTCAAACCTTCCCCTATATCGCTGTGTTTTCACACACCTGTCTTAAATTCTCCTATGTCGCTGTGTTTTTGCACACCTCTCATACCTTCCCCTATATCGCTGTGTTTTCAGGCACCTCTCATGGCTTCCCCAATATCGCCGTGTATTCATGCACATCTCATACCGTCCCCTATATCGCTGTGTTTTGGCGCACCTCCCATAGCTTCACCAACATCGCTGTTTTCGCGCACCTCGCATGTCTTCACCTATATCGTTATGTTTTCGCTCCTATCATTACTTCCCCTACATCGCTGTGTTTTCTCGCACCTCTGATACATTCTCCCGTATTACATGTTTTCGCGCACCTCTTACAATTTCCCCTATATCGCCGTGTTCTCGCACACCTCTCATACCTTCACCTATATCACTGTTTTTTTGCGCACGTCCCATAGCGTCCCCGATATCACTGTGTTTTCTCGCACCTCTAATACATTCCCCTGTATCGCCGTGGTTTCGCGCACATCCCATAGGTTCCACTATATTGCCCTGTTTTTGCGCACCTCTCATGTCTTCCCCGATATCACGATGTTTTCGCGCACATCTCATAGCATCCCCGATATCGCTGTGCCTTTGCGCACCTCTCATAACTTCCCCTATATCGTCCTGTTTTCGCGCACCTCCCATACCTTCCCCAATATCGTTGTGTTTTCGTGCACCTCTCATACCTTCCCCTATATTGCTGTGTTTTCGCGCATCTCTCATGGCTTCCCCAATATTGCCGTGTATTCATGCACATCTCATACCGTCCCTTATATCGCTGTGCTTTCGCGCACCTCCCATAGCTACGCACACGTCGCTGCGTTTTCGCGCACTTCTCATACATTCCCCTATATCGCTGTCTTTTTGCGCACATCCCATAGCTTCATCTTTATCGCTGTGTTTTTGCTCACCTCTCATAGCTTCCCCTATATCACTGTGTTTTCACGCACCTCTCATGTCTTCACCTATATCGCTATGTTTTCGCTCCTGTCATTACTTCCATTATATCGCTGTGTTTTCTCACACCTCTGATACATTCCCCTGCATCGCCGTGTTGTCACGCACCTCTCATAATTTCCCCTACATCGCTGTATTCTCGCACACCTCTCATACCTTCCCCTATATCATTGTGTTTTCGCGCACGTCCCATAGCGTCCCCTACATCGCTGTGTTTTCGCGCACCTCTCATACCTTCCCTATATCGCCCTGTTTTCGCACACCTCCCATTCCTTCCCCGGTATCGCTGTGTTTTAGTGCACCTCTCATACCTTCCCCTATCTTGCCCTGTTTTCGCGCAGCTCCCATACCTTCCCCGATATCGCTGTGTTTTCGTGCACCTCTCATACCTTCCCCTATATCGCTGTCTTTTAGCGCACCTCTCATACCTTCCCCTATGTCGCTCTGTTTTCGCTCCTCTCATAACGTCCCCTATATCGCTGTGTTTTCTTGCACCTCTGATTCATTCCCCTGTATCGCCGTGTTTTTATGCACCTCTCATACTTTTCCCTATATAGCCGTGTTTTTGCGCATCTCTTATGGCATCCCCGATATCGCCGTGTTTCATGCATATTTCATACATTCCCCTATATCACTGTGTTTTCGCGCACCTCCCATAGCTTCCGCTACATCGCTGTGTTTTCGCGCACCTCTCATGCCTTCACCTATATCGCTGTCTTTTCGCACCCTGATATAGCTTCAACTTTATCGCTGTGTTTTTGCTCACCTCTCATACCTTCCACTCTTTCGCCGTGTTTTCGCGCACATCTCATGTCTTCCCCTATATCGCTGTGTTTTCGCTGCTCTCATAACTTCCCCTATATCACTGTGTTTTCTCGCACCTCTGATGCATTCCCCTGTATTGCGATGTTTTCGTGCACCTCTCACACCTTCCCCAATATTGCCCTGTTTTCGCGCACCTCCCATACATTCCCCTATATCGCTGTGTTTTTGTGCACCTCTCATACATTCCCCATATCACTGTGCTTTCACACACCTCTCATATCTTCCGCTATGTCGCCCTGTTTTCGCACACCTCCCATACCGTCACCTATATCGCTGTATTTTCGCACACCTCTCATGGCTTCCCCAATATATCCGTGTTTTCATGCACATCTCATAACGTCTCCTATATCCCTGTGTATTCACGCACCTCCCTTAGCATCCCCTATATCGCTGTGCCTTCGCGCATCGCTCATACATTCCCCTATATCGCCCTGTTTCCCGTGCACCTCCCATGGCTTCGCCTACATCGCTGTGTTTTTACGCACCTCTCATGCCTTTCCCTATATCACCGTGGTTTCGCGCACCTCTCATTTCTTCACCTATATCGCTGTGTTTCCGCTCCTCTCATTACTTCCCCCATATCGCTCTGTGTTCTTGCACTTCTGATACAGTTCCCTGTATCAACGTGTTTTCGCGCACCTCTCATAATTTCACCTATATCGCAGTGCTCTCACACACCTCTCATATCTTCCCCATATCACTGTGTTTTCGCGCACGTCCAATAGCGTCCCCTATATCACTCTGTTTTCACGCACCTCTCATGTCTTCCCCTATATCACTGTGTTTTCGTGCATCTCCCATACCATCCCATATATTGCTGTGTTTCGCACACGTCTCATGCCTTTCCCTATATCGCCCTGTTTTCGAGCACCTCCCATACCTTCCCCTATATTGCTGTGTTTTCGTGTACCTCTCATACCTCCCCTTATATCGCTGTGTTTTCACGCACCTCTCATAACTTCCCCTATATTGCCGTGTTTTTATGCACATCTCATAACATCCCCTATATCGCTGTGTATTCGCGCACCTCCCATAGCATCCCCTATATCGCTCTGCCTTCGCGCACCTCTCATACCTTCCCCTATATCGCCCTGTTTTCACACACATCCCATACCTTCCGCTATATTGCCCTGTTTTCGCGCACCTCTCATGTCTTCCCCTGTATCGCTGTGCCTTCGTGCACCTCTCATACGTTCCCCTATATCGCCCTGTTTCGCGCATCTCCTATACCTTCCCTTATATCACTGCGTTTTCGTGCACCTTTCATACCTTCTCCTATATCGCTGTGTTTTCGCACACCTCTCATAACTTCTCCTATATCGCTGTGTTTTTGTGCACCTCTCATACCTTCCCAAATATCACTGCGTTTTCATGCACATCTCATCACGTCCACTATATCGCTGTGTATTCACGCACCTCCCATAGCATCCCCTATATCGCTGTGCCTTGAGCACCTCTCATAGCTTCCCCTATATCGCTGTCTTTTCGCGCACATCCCATAGATTCACCTTTATCGCTGTGTTATTGCTCACCTCTCATACTTTCCCCTATATCGCCGTATTTACGCGCACCTCTCATACCTCCCCCTATATCGCCATGTTTTTATGCACATCTCATACCGTCTCCTATATCGCTGTGTATTCACGCACCTCCCATAGCATCCCCTATATCGCTGTGCCTTCGTGAACCTCTCATACCTTTCCCAATATCGCCGTGTATTCATGCACATCTCATACCGTCCCCTATATCGCTGTGTTTTGGCGCACCTCCCATAACTTCACCTTGATCGCTGTGTTATTGCTCACCTCTCATAGCTTACCCTATATCGCCATGTTTTCGCGCACCTCGCATGTCTTCACCTAGATCGCTATGTATTCGATCCTCTCAATACTTCCCCTATACCGCTGTGTTTTCTCGCACATCTGATACATTCTCCCATATCGCCGTGTTTTCGCACACCTGTCATAATTTCCCCTATATTGCCCTGTTTTTGCGCACCTCTCATGTATTCCACTAATTAGCTGTGTTTTCTGGCACCTCTGATGCATTCCCCTGTAACACCAAGTTCTCGCACACCTCTCATACTTTCCCCTATATCGCCGTATTTACGCGCACCTCTCATACCTCCCCCTATATCGCCATGTTTTTATGCACATCTCATACCGTCTCCTATATCGCTGTGTATTCACGCACCTCCCATAGCATCCCCTATATCGCTGTGCCTTCGTGAACCTCTCATACCTTTCCCAATATCGCCGTGTATTCATGCACATCTCATACCGTCCCCTATATCGCTGTGTTTTGGCGCACCTCCCATAACTTCACCTTGATCGCTGTGTTATTGCTCACCTCTCATAGCTTACCCTATATCGCCATGTTTTCGCGCACCTCGCATGTCTTCACCTATATCGCTATGTTTTCGCGCCTATCATTAATTCCCCTATATCGCTGTGTTTTCTCGCACCTCTGATGCATTCTCCTGTATTGCCATGTTTTCGTGCACCTCTTACAATTTCCCCTACATCGCCGTGTTCTCGCACACCTCTCATACCTTCCCCTATATCACTGTTTTTTTGCACGTCCCATAGCGTCCCCTATATCGCTGTGTTTTCTCGCACCTCTGATACATTCCCCTGTATCGCCGTGGATTCGCGCATATCCCATAGGTACCAATATATTGCCCTGTTTTTGCGCACCTCTCATGTCTTCCACTATATCACGGTGGTTTCGCGCACCTCTCATAGCATCCCCTATATCGCTGTGCCTTCGCACACCTCTCATAACTTCCCCTATATCGCCCTGTTTTCGCGCACCTCCCATACCTTCCCCAATATCGCTGTGTTTTCGTGCACCTCTCATACCTTCCCTTATATCGCTGTGTTTTCACGCACCTCTCAGAATTTCTCCTATATCACTGAATTTTTGCGCAGTTCTTATACCTTCCCCTATATTGCCGTGTTTTCATGCACATCTCATAACGTCCCCTATATCGCTGTGTATTCGCGCACATCCCATAGAATCCCTTATATTGCTGTGCCTTCGCGCACCTCTCATACCTTCCCCTATATCGCCCTGTTATCACGCACCTTCCATACCGTCCCCTATATCGCTGTGTTTTCATGCACCTCTCATTGCTCCCCCTATATCGCTGTGTTTTCACACACCTCTCATAACTTCTCCTATATCGCTGTGTTTTTGTGCACCTCTCATACCTTCCCTAATATTACTGCATTTTCATGCACATCTCATCACGTCCCCTATATCGCTGTCTTTTCGTGCACCTCTCATACCTCCCCCTATATCGCTGTGCCTTGCGGACCTCTCATAACTTCCTCTATATCGCTGTCTTTTCGCGCACATCCCATAGATTCACCTTTATCGCTGTGTTATTGCTCACCTCTCATAGCTTCCCCTATATCGCCGTGTTGTCATGCAGATCTCATAACGTCCTCTATATCGCTGTATATTCGCGCACCTCCCATAGCTTCCCTTATATCACTGTGCTTTCGCGCACCTCTCATACCTTACCAAATATCGCCCTGCTTTCGCGCACCTCCCATTCCTTCACCTATATCGCTGTTTTCGTGCACCTCTCATGCATTCCCGTATACCGCTGTGTTTTTGCACACCTCTCATACCTTCCCCAGTATCACCGTGTTTTCACGCACCTCTCATAACCTCCCCTCTATCGCCCTGTTTACGCGCTCCTCTCATACCTTCATCTTTCTCACTGTGTTTTTGCACACCTCTCATGGCTTCCCGACTATCGCCGTGAATTCATGCACATCTCATACCTTCCCCTATATCGCTGTGCTTGCGCGCACCTCCCATAGCTTCGCCTACATCGCTGTTTTCGCGCACCTCTCATACCTTCCCCTATATCGATGTATTTTTGTGCACATCTCATACCTTTCCCTATATTGATGTGTTTTCATGCACATCTCATAACATCCCCTATATACCTTTGTATTTGCGCACCTCCCATACTATCCCCTATATCACTGTGCCTTCGTGCACCTCTCATGTATTCCCATATATCGCCCTGTTTTCGCACACCTCCCATACCGTCCCCTATATCGCTGTATTTTCGCACACCTCTCATGGCTTCCCCAATATCGCCGTGCCTTCGCGCACATCTCATACCTTCCCATATATCGCCCTGTTTGCGCGCACCTTCCATACCTCCCCCTATATCGCTGTGTTTTCACGCACCTCTCATAATTTCTCCTTATCGCCGTATTTTTGCGCACCTCTCATGGCTTCCCCAATATCGCCGTGTTTTCTTGCACATCTCTTAACGTCCCATATATCGCTGTGCATTCGCGCACCTGCCATAGCATCCCCTATATCGCTGTGCCTTAACGCACCTCTCATACCTTCCCCTATGTCGCCCTGTTTTCGCACATCTCCCATAGCATCCCCTATATCGCTGTGCCTTCGCGCACCGCTCATACCTTCCCCTATATCGCCCTGTTTACCACGCACCTCCCATGGCTTCGCCTACATCGCTGTGTTTTTGTGCACCTCTCATACCTTCCCCTATGTCGCCCTGTTTTTGCGCACATCCCATAACTTCACCTTTATCACTGAGTTATTGCTTACCTCTCATAGCTTCCCCTATATCGCCGTGTTTTCGTGCACCTCTCATGTCTTCACCTATATCGCTGTGTTTCTGCACCTCTCATTACTTCCCCTATATCACTCTGTTCTCGCACTTCTGATACAGTTCCCTGTATCAACGTGTTTTCGCGCACCTCTCATAATTTCACCTATATCGCCCTGTTCTCGCACACCTCTCATATCTTCCCCTATATCACTGTTTTTTTGCGCATGTCCCAAAGCGTCCCCTATATCGCTGTGTTTTCTCGCCCCTCTGATACATTACCCTGTATCGTTGTGGTTTTGCGCACATCCCATACCTTCCCCAATATCGCTGTGTTTTCGTGCACCTCTCATACCTTCCCTTCTCTCGCTATGTTTTCACGCACCTCTCATAACTTCTCCTATATCACTGTATTTTTGTGCAGCTCTTATACCCTCCCCTATATCGCTGTGTTTTCATGCGCATCTCATAGCGTCCTCTATATCGCTGTGTATTCGCGCACTTCCCATAGCATCCCTTATATTGCTGTGCCTTCGCTCACCTCTCATACCTTCCCCTATATCGCCCTGTTTTCGCGCACCTTCCATACCTTCCCCTATATCGCTGTGTTTTCATGCACCTCTCATACCTCCCCCTATATCGCTGTGTTTTCACGCACCTCTCATAATTTCTCCTATATCACTGTATTTTTGCTCACCTCTCATGGCTTCCCCAATATCGCCGCATTTTCATGCACATCTCTTAACGTCCCATATATCGCTGTGCATTCGCGCAACTGCCATAGCATCCCCTATATCGCTGCGCCTTCATGCACCTCTCATACCTTCCCCTATATCGCCCTGTTTCCCGTGCACCTCCCATGGCTTCGCTTACATCGCTGCGTTTTTGCGCAACTCTCATACCTTCCCCGAAATCGCCGTGTTCTCGCACACCTCTCATATCTTCCCCTATATCACTGTGTTTTCGCGCACATCCAATAGCGTCCCCTATATCGCTCTGTTTTCACGCACCTCTCATGTCTTCCCCTATATCATTGTGTTTTCGTGCATCTCCCATACCATCCCCTATATTCCTATGTTTCG
>NW_027276888.1:0-34099 GCF_030028105.1 Mobula birostris | reverse complement strand
ACTGTGATACTCTGATGCACCGTGATACACTCTGATACACTGTGATACTCTGATACACTGTGATACTCTGATGCACCGTGATACACTCTGATACACTGTGATACTCTGATACACTGTGATACTCTGATACACTGTGACTCTCTGATACACTGTGATACTCTGATACACTGTGACACTCTGATACACCCTCACTGTGATACTCTGATACACTGTGACACTCTGATACACCGTGATACTCTGATACACCCTGATACTCTGATACACTGTGACACTCTGATACACTGTGACACTCTGATACACTGTGATACTCTGATACACTGTGATACTCTGATACACTGTGATACTCTGATACACTGTGATACTCTGATAGACTGTGACACTCTGATACACTGTGATACTCTGATACACTGTGATACTCTGATACACTGTGACACTCTGATACACTGTGACACTCTGATACACTGTGACACTCTGATACACTGTGATACTCTGATACACTGTGACACTCTGATACACTGTGACACTCTGATACACTGTGATACTCTGATACACTGTGATACTCTGATACACTGTGACACGCTATACACTGTGACACTCTGATACACTGTGACACTCTGATACACTGTGATACTCTGATACACGTGACACTCTGATACACTGTGATACTCTGATACACTGTGACACTCTGATACACTGTGACACTCTGATACACTGTGACACGCTAATACACTGTGACCCTCTGATACACTGTGATACTCTGATACACTGTGATACTCTGATACATTGTGACACTCTGATACACTGTGACACTCTGATACACTGTGATACTCTGATACACTGTGACACTCTGATACACTGTGATACTCTGATACACTGTGACACTCTGATACACTGTGACACTCTGATACACTGTGACACGCTAATACACTGTGATACTCTGATACACTGTGATACTCTGATACACTGTGACACTCTGATACACTGTGATACTCTGATACACTGTGACACTCTGATACACTGTGATACTCTGATACACTGTGATACTCTGATACACTGTGACACTCTGATACACTGTGATACTCTGATACACTGTGACACTCTGATACACTGTGACACTCTGATACACTGTGGCACTCTGATACACTGTGATACTCTGATACACTGTGACACTCTGATACACTGTGACACTCTGATACACTGTGACACGCTAATACACTGTGACACTCTGATACACTGTGATACTCTGATACACTGAGACACTCTGATACACTGTGATACTCTGATACACTGTGACACTCTGATACACTGTGATACTCTGATACACTGTGATACTCTGATACACTGTGACACTCTGATACACTGTGATACTCTGATACACTGTGATACTCTGATACACTGTGATACTCTGATACACTGTGACACTCTGATACACTGTGACACTCTGATACACTGTGATACTCTGATACACTGTGACACTCTGATACACTGTGATACTCTGATACTCTGTGACACTCTGATACACTGTGATACTCTGATACACTGTGACAGTCTGATACACTGTGATACTCTGATACACTGTGACACTCTAATACACTGTGATACTCTGATACACTGTGACACTCTGATACACTGTGATACTCTGATACACTGTGACACTCTGATACACTGTGACACTCTGATACACTGTGATACTCTGATACACTGTGACGCTCTGATACACTGTGATACTCTGATACACTGTGACACTCTGATACACTGTGATACTCTGATAAACTGTGACACTCTGATACACTGTGATACTCTGATACACTGTGACACTCTGATACACTGTGACACGCTAATACACTGTGACACTCTGATACACTGTGATACTCTGATACACTGTGACACTCTGATACACTGTGACACGCTAATACACTGTGACACTCTGATACACTGTGATACTCTGATACATTGTGATACTCTGATACACCCTCACTGTGATACTCTGATACACTGTGATACTCTGATACACCCTCACTGTGATACTCTGATACACTGTGACACTCTGATACACCCTCACCGTGATACTCTGATACACTGTGATACTCTGATACACTGTGATACTCTGATACACCGTGATACTCTGATACACCCTCACCGTGACACGCTGATACACCCACACCGTGATACTCTGATACTCTGTGATACTCTGATACACCGTGATACTCTGATACACCCTCACCGTGATACTCTGATACACCCTCACTGTGATACTCTGATACACTGTGATACTCTGATACACCCTCACTGTGATACTCTGATACACTGTGATACTCTGATACACTGTGATACTCTAATACACTGTGATACTCTGATGCACCGTGATACACTCTGATACACTGTGATACTCTGATACACTGTGATACTCTGATGCACCGTGATACACTCTGATACACTGTGATACTCTGATACACTGTGATACTCTGATACACTGTGACTCTCTGATACATTGTGATACTCTGATACACTGTGATACTCTGATACACTGTGACTCTCTGATACACTGTGATACTCTGATACACTGTGACACTCTGATACACCCTCACTGTGATACTCTGATACACTGTGATACTCTGATACACTGTGATACTCTGATACACCGTGACACTCTGATACACTGTGATACTCTGATACACTGTGACTCTCTGATACACTGTGATACTCTGATACACTGTGATACTCTGATACACCGTGACCCTCTGATACACTGTGATACTCTGATACACTGTGACACTCTGATACACCGTGATACTCTGATACACTGTGACACTCTGATACACTGTGATACTCTGATACACTGTGACACTCTGATACACTGTGATACTCTGATACACTGTGATACTCTGATACACTGTGACACTCTGATACACTGTGATACTCTGATACACTGTGACACTCAGATACACTGTGATACTCTGATACACTGTGACACTCTGATAAACTGTGACACTCTGATACACTGTGATACTCTGATACACCGTGATACTCTGATACACTGTGACACTGTGATACACTGTGATACTCTGATACACCGTGATACTCTGATACACTGTGATACTCTGATACACCGTGATACTCTGATACACTGTGATACTCTGATACACTGTGACACTCTGATACACTGTGATACTCTGATACACTGTGATACTCTGATACACTGTGACACTCTGATACACTGTGACACTCTGATACACTGTGATACTCTGATACACCGTGATACTCTGATACACTGTGATACTCTGATACACCGTGATACTCTGATACACTGTGATACTCTGATACACTGTGACACTCTGATACACTGTGATACTCTGATACACTGTGACACTCTGATACACTGTGATACTCTGATACACTGTGACACTCTGATACACTGTGATACTCTGATACACTGTGATACTCTGATACACTGTGACACTCTGATACACTGTGATACTCTGATACACTGTGATACTCTGATACACTGTGACACTCTGATACACTGTGACACTCTGATACACTGTGATACTCTGATACACTGTGACACTCTGATACACTGTGATACTCTGATACTCTGTGACACTCTGATACACTGTGATACTCTGATACACTGTGACACTCTGATACACTGTGATACTCTGATACACTGTGACACTCTGATACACTGTGATACTCTGATACACTGTGACACTCTGATACACTGTGATACTCTGATACACTGTGACACTCTGATACACTGTGACACTCTGATACACTGTGATACTCTGATACACTGTGACGCTCTGATACACTGTGATACTCTGATACACTGTGACACTCTGATACACTGTGATACTCTGATACACTGTGACACTCTGATACACTGTGATACTCTGATACACTGTGACACTCTGATACACTGTGACACGCTAATACACTGTGACACTCTGATACAGTGTGATACTCTGATACACTGTGACACTCTGATACACTGTGACACTCTGATACACTGTGACACGCTAATACACTGTGACACTCTGATACACTGTGATACTCTGATACATTGTGATACTCTGATACACCCTCACTGTGATACTCTGATACACTGTGATACTCTGATACACTGTGATACTCTGATACACCCTCACTGTGATACTCTGATACACTGTGACACTCTGATACACCCTCACCGTGATACTCTGATACACTGTGATACTCTGATACACTGTGATACTCTGATACACCGTGATACTCTGATACACCCTCACCGTGACACGCTGATACACCCACACCGTGATACTCTGATACACTGTGATACTCTGATACACCGTGATACTCTGATACACCCTCACCGTGATACTCTGATACACCCTCACTGTGATACTCTGATACACTGTGATACTCTGATACACCCTCACTGTGATACTCTGATACACTGTGATACTCTGATACACTGTGATACTCTAATACACTGTGATACTCTGATGCACCGTGATACACTCTGATACACTGTGATACTCTGATACACTGTGATACTCTGATGCACCGTGATACACTCTGATACACTGTGATACTCTGATACACTGTGATACTCTGATACACTGTGACTCTCTGATACATTGTGATACTCTGATACACTGTGATACTCTGATACACTGTGACTCTCTGATACACTGTGATACTGTGATACACTGTGACACTCTGATACACCCTCACTGTGATACTCTGATACACTGTGATACTCTGATACACTGTGATACTCTGATACACCGTGACACTCTGATACACTGTGATACTCTGATACACTGTGACTCTCTGATACACTGTGATACTCTGATACACTGTGATACTCTGATACACTGTGATACTCTGATACACCGTGACACTCTGATACACCCACACGGTGACACGCTGATACACTGTGACACGCTGATACACCGTGACACTCTGATACACCCACACGGTGACTCTCTGATACACCCCCACCGTGACACACTGATACACCCTCACCGTGACACGCTGATACACCCTCACCGTGACACTCTCATACACCCTCACCGTGACACTCTGATACACCCACACCGTGACACGCTGATACACTGTGACACGCTGATACACCGTGACACTCTGATACACCCACACGGTGACTCTCTGATACACCCCCACCGTGACACACTGATACACCCTCACCGTGACACGCTGATACACCCACACCGTGACACTCTGATACAACCCACTGTAACACACTGATACACCCCCACTGTCACACTCTGATACACCTTCACCGTGACACGCTGATACACCCACACCGTGACACGCTGATACACCCTCATCGTCACACTCTGATACACCCCCACTGTCACACTCTGATACACCCTCACCGTGACACTCTGATACACTGTGTCACGCTGATGCAGCCTCACCGTGACTCTCTGATACACTCACACTGTGACACGCTGATACACTGTGACACGCTGACACACTGTGATACTCTGATACACCCTCACCGTGACTCTCTGATACACCCTCACCGTGACATCTGATACACCCCCACTGTCACACTCTGATACACCCTCAGCGTGACACTCTGATACACTGTGACACTCTGATACACCCTCACCGTGACACTCTGATACACCCACACCGTGACACGCTGATACACCGTGACACTCTGATACACCGTGACACTCTGATACAGCCACACCGTGACACTCTGATACACCCACATCGTGACACGCTGATACACTGTGACACGATGATACACCGTGACACTCTGATACACCCTCACCGTGACACGCTGATACACCCCCACCGTGACACTCTGATACACCCTCACCGTGACACGCTGATACATTGCGACACGCTGATACACCCTCACCGTGACACACTGATACACTGTGACACGCTGATAACCCGTGACACTCTGATACACCCTCACCGTGACTCTCTGATACACCCACACTGTGACACGCTGATACACTGTGACACGCTGATACACCGTGACACTCTGATACACCCTCACCGTGACACGCTGATACACCCCCACCGTGACACTCTGATACACCCACACCGTGACACGCTGATACACTGTGACACTCTGATACACCCTCACCGTGACAGGCTGGTACACTGTGACACGCTGATACACCCTCACCGTGACACTCTGATACACCTTCACCGTGACACTCTGTTACACCCACACTGTGACACGCTGATACACTGTGACACGCTAATACACCGTGACACTCTGATACACCCTCACTGTGACTCTCTGATACACCCTCACTGTGACTCTCTGATACACCCTCACCGTGACACACTCATACAACCTCACCGTGATACTCTGATACATCGTGACACTCTGATACACCCCCACCGTGACACACTGATACAACCCACACCGTGACACACTGATACAACCCCACTGTCACACTCTGATACACCTCACCGTGACACGCTGATACACCCTCACCGTGACACACTGACACACCCCCACTGTCACACTCTGATACACCCTCACCGTGACACTCTGATACACTGTGAGGCGTTAATGCACCCTCACCGTGACTCGCTGATACACCCACACTGTGACACGCTGATACACTGTGACATGCAGACACACTGTGATACTCTGATACACCCTCACCGTGACTCTCTGATACACCCTCACCGTGACACTCTGATACACCCACACTGTCACACTCTGATACACCCTCAGCGTGACACTCTTATACACTGTGACACTCTGATACACCCTCACCGTGACTCTCTGATACACCCACACTGTGACACGCTGATACACTGTGACATGCTGACACACTGTGATACTCTGATACACCCTCACCGTGACTCTCTGATACACCCTCACCGTGACACTCTGATACACCCCCACTGTCACACTCTGATACACCCCCACCGTGACACTCTGATACACCCACACCGTGACACGCTGATGCACTATGACACTCTGATACACCCTCACCGTGACACTCTTATACACTGTGACACTCTGATACACCCTCACCGTGACACGCTGATACACTGTGACACGCTGATATACTGTGATACTCTGATACACTGTGATACGCTGATACACCCTCACCGTGATACTCTGATACTCTGTGATACTCTGATACACTGTGATACTCTGATACACTGTGATACTCTGATACACCCTCACCGTGATACTCTGATACACTGTGATACTCTGATACACCCTCACCGTGATACTCTGATACACTGTGATACTCTGATACATTGTGATACTCTGATACACCCTCACTGTGATACTCTGATACACTGTGATACTCTGATACACCCTCACTGTGATACTCTGATACACTGTGACACTCTGATACACCCTCACCGTGATACTCTGATACACTGTGATACTCTGATACACTGTGATACTCTGATACACCGTGATACTCTGATACACCCTCACCGTGACACGCTGATACACCCACACCGTGATACTCTGATACACTGTGATACTCTGATACACCGTGATACTCTGATACACCCTCACCGTGATACTCTGATACACCCTCACTGTGATACTCTGATACACTGTGATACTCTGATACACCCTCACTGTGATACTCTGATACACTGTGATACTCTGATACACTGTGATACTCTAATACACTGTGATACTCTGATGCACCGTGATACACTCTGATACACTGTGATACTCTGATACACTGTGATACTCTGATGCACCGTGATACACTCTGATACACTGTGATACTCTGATACACTGTGATACTCTGATACACTGTGACTCTCTGATACACTGTGATACTCTGATACACTGTGACACTCTGATACACCCTCACTGTGATACTCTGATACACTGTGACACTCTGATACACCGTGATACTCTGATACACCCTGATACTCTGATACACTGTGACACTCTGATACACTGTGACACTCTGATACACTGTGATACTCTGATACACTGTGATACTCTGATACACTGTGATACTCTGATACACTGTGATACTCTGATAGACTGTGACACTCTGATACACTGTGATACTCTGATACACTGTGATACTCTGATACACTGTGACACTCTGATACACTGTGACACTCTGATACACTGTGACACTCTGATACACTGTGATACTCTGATACACTGTGACACTCTGATACACTGTGACACTCTGATACACTGTGATACTCTGATACACTGTGATACTCTGATACACTGTGACACGCTAATACACTGTGACACTCTGATACACTGTGACACTCTGATACACTGTGATACTCTGATACACCGTGACACTCTGATACACTGTGATACTCTGATACACTGTGACACTCTGATACACTGTGACACTCTGATACACTGTGACACGCTAATACACTGTGACCCTCTGATACACTGTGATACTCTGATACACTGTGATACTCTGATACATTGTGACACTCTGATACACTGTGACACTCTGATACACTGTGATACTCTGATACACTGTGACACTCTGATACACTGTGATACTCTGATACACTGTGACACTCTGATACACTGTGACACTCTGATACACTGTGACACGCTAATACACTGTGATACTCTGATACACTGTGATACTCTGATACACTGTGACACTCTGATACACTGTGATACTCTGATACACTGTGACACTCTGATACACTGTGATACTCTGATACACTGTGATACTCTGATACACTGTGACACTCTGATACACTGTGATACTCTGATACACTGTGACACTCTGATACACTGTGACACTCTGATACACTGTGGCACTCTGATACACTGTGATACTCTGATACACTGTGACACTCTGATACACTGTGACACTCTGATACACTGTGACACGCTAATACACTGTGACACTCTGATACACTGTGATACTCTGATACACTGAGACACTCTGATACACTGTGATACTCTGATACACTGTGACACTCTGATACACTGTGATACTCTGATACACTGTGATACTCTGATACACTGTGACACTCTGATACACTGTGATACTCTGATACACTGTGATACTCTGATACACTGTGATACTCTGATACACTGTGACACTCTGATACACTGTGACACTCTGATACACTGTGATACTCTGATACACTGTGACACTCTGATACACTGTGATACTCTGATACTCTGTGACACTCTGATACACTGTGATACTCTGATACACTGTGACAGTCTGATACACTGTGATACTCTGATACACTGTGACACTCTAATACACTGTGATACTCTGATACACTGTGACACTCTGATACACTGTGATACTCTGATACACTGTGACACTCTGATACACTGTGACACTCTGATACACTGTGATACTCTGATACACTGTGACGCTCTGATACACTGTGATACTCTGATACACTGTGACACTCTGATACACTGTGATACTCTGATAAACTGTGACACTCTGATACACTGTGATACTCTGATACACTGTGACACTCTGATACACTGTGACACGCTAATACACTGTGACACTCTGATACACTGTGATACTCTGATACACTGTGACACTCTGATACACTGTGACACGCTAATACACTGTGACACTCTGATACACTGTGATACTCTGATACATTGTGATACTCTGATACACCCTCACTGTGATACTCTGATACACTGTGATACTCTGATACACCCTCACTGTGATACTCTGATACACTGTGACACTCTGATACACCCTCACCGTGATACTCTGATACACTGTGATACTCTGATACACTGTGATACTCTGATACACCGTGATACTCTGATACACCCTCACCGTGACACGCTGATACACCCACACCGTGATACTCTGATACTCTGTGATACTCTGATACACCGTGATACTCTGATACACCCTCACCGTGATACTCTGATACACCCTCACTGTGATACTCTGATACACTGTGATACTCTGATACACCCTCACTGTGATACTCTGATACACTGTGATACTCTGATACACTGTGATACTCTAATACACTGTGATACTCTGATGCACCGTGATACACTCTGATACACTGTGATACTCTGATACACTGTGATACTCTGATGCACCGTGATACACTCTGATACACTGTGATACTCTGATACACTGTGATACTCTGATACACTGTGACTCTCTGATACATTGTGATACTCTGATACACTGTGATACTCTGATACACTGTGACTCTCTGATACACTGTGATACTCTGATACACTGTGACACTCTGATACACCCTCACTGTGATACTCTGATACACTGTGATACTCTGATACACTGTGATACTCTGATACACCGTGACACTCTGATACACTGTGATACTCTGATACACTGTGACTCTCTGATACACTGTGATACTCTGATACACTGTGATACTCTGATACACCGTGACCCTCTGATACACTGTGATACTCTGATACACTGTGACACTCTGATACACCGTGATACTCTGATACACTGTGACACTCTGATACACTGTGATACTCTGATACACTGTGACACTCTGATACACTGTGATACTCTGATACACTGTGATACTCTGATACACTGTGACACTCTGATACACTGTGATACTCTGATACACTGTGACACTCAGATACACTGTGATACTCTGATACACTGTGACACTCTGATAAACTGTGACACTCTGATACACTGTGATACTCTGATACACCGTGATACTCTGATACACTGTGACACTGTGATACACTGTGATACTCTGATACACCGTGATACTCTGATACACTGTGATACTCTGATACACCGTGATACTCTGATACACTGTGATACTCTGATACACTGTGACACTCTGATACACTGTGATACTCTGATACACTGTGATACTCTGATACACTGTGACACTCTGATACACTGTGACACTCTGATACACTGTGATACTCTGATACACCGTGATACTCTGATACACTGTGATACTCTGATACACCGTGATACTCTGATACACTGTGATACTCTGATACACTGTGACACTCTGATACACTGTGATACTCTGATACACTGTGACACTCTGATACACTGTGATACTCTGATACACTGTGACACTCTGATACACAGTGATACTCTGATACACTGTGATACTCTGATACACTGTGACACTCTGATACACTGTGATACTCTGATACACTGTGATACTCTGATACACTGTGACACTCTGATACACTGTGACACTCTGATACACTGTGATACTCTGATACACTGTGACACTCTGATACACTGTGATACTCTGATACTCTGTGACACTCTGATACACTGTGATACTCTGATACACTGTGACACTCTGATACACTGTGATACTCTGATACACTGTGACACTCTGATACACTGTGATACTCTGATACACTGTGACAATCTGATACACTGTGATACTCTGATACACTGTGACACTCTGATACACTGTGACACTCTGATACACTGTGATACTCTGATACACTGTGACGCTCTGATACACTGTGATACTCTGATACACTGTGACACTCTGATACACTGTGATACTCTGATACACTGTGACACTCTGATACACTGTGATACTCTGATACACTGTGACACTCTGATACACTGTGACACGCTAATACACTGTGACACTCTGATACAGTGTGATACTCTGATACACTGTGACACTCTGATACACTGTGACACTCTGATACACTGTGACACGCTAATACACTGTGACACTCTGATACACTGTGATACTCTGATACATTGTGATACTCTGATACACCCTCACTGTGATACTCTGATACACTGTGATACTCTGATACACTGTGATACTCTGATACACCCTCACTGTGATACTCTGATACACTGTGACACTCTGATACACCCTCACCGTGATACTCTGATACACTGTGATACTCTGATACACTGTGATACTCTGATACACCGTGATACTCTGATACACCCTCACCGTGACACGCTGATACACCCACACCGTGATACTCTGATACACTGTGATACTCTGATACACCGTGATACTCTGATACACCCTCACCGTGATACTCTGATACACCCTCACTGTGATACTCTGATACACTGTGATACTCTGATACACCCTCACTGTGATACTCTGATACACTGTGATACTCTGATACACTGTGATACTCTAATACACTGTGATACTCTGATGCACCGTGATACACTCTGATACACTGTGATACTCTGATACACTGTGATACTCTGATGCACCGTGATACACTCTGATACACTGTGATACTCTGATACACTGTGATACTCTGATACACTGTGACTCTCTGATACATTGTGATACTCTGATACACTGTGATACTCTGATACACTGTGACTCTCTGATACACTGTGATACTGTGATACACTGTGACACTCTGATACACCCTCACTGTGATACTCTGATACACTGTGATACTCTGATACACTGTGATACTCTGATACACCGTGACACTCTGATACACTGTGATACTCTGATACACTGTGACTCTCTGATACACTGTGATACTCTGATACACTGTGATACTCTGATACACCGTGACCCTCTGATACACTGTGATACTCTGATACACTGTGACACTCTGGTACACCGTGATACTCTGATACACTGTAACACTCTGATACACTGTGATACTCTGATACACTGTGACACTCTGATACACTGTGACACTCTGATACACTGTGATACTCTGATACACTGTGACACTCTGATACACTGTGATACTCTGATACACTGTGACACTCAGATACACTGTGATACTCTGATACACTGTGACACTCTGATAAACTGTGACACTCTGATACACTGTGATACTCTGATACACCGTGATACTCTGATACACTGTGACACTGTGATACACTGTGATACTCTGATACACCGTGATACTCTGATACACTGTGATACTCTGATACACCGTGATACTCTGATACACTGTGATACTCTGATACACTGTGACACTCTGATACACTGTGATACTCTGATACACTGTGATACTCTGATACACTGTGACACTCTGATACACTGTGACACTCTGATACACTGTGATACTCTGATACACCGTGATACTCTGATACACTGTGATACTCTGATACACCGTGATACTCTGATACACTGTGATACTCTGATACACTGTGACACTCCGATACACTGTGATACTCTGATACACTGTGATACTCTGATACACTGTGACACTCTGATACACTGTGATACTCTGATACACTGTGACACTCTGATACACTGTGATATTCTGATACACTGCGACACTCTGATACACTGTGATACTCTGATACACTGTGACACTCTGATACACTGTGATACTCTGATACACTGTGACACTCTGATACACTGTGACACTCTGATACACTGTGACACTCTGATACACCGTGATACTCTGATACACTGTGGCACTCTGATACACTGTGATACTCTGATACACTGTGACACTCTGATACACTGTGATACTCTGATACACTGTGATACTCTGATACACTGTGACACTCTGATACACTGTGATACTCTGATACACTGTGACACTCTGATACACTGTGACACTCTGATACACTGTGATACTCTGATACACTGTGACACTCTGATACACTGTGATACTCTGATACACTGTGACACTCTGATACACTGTGATACTCTGATACACTGTGACACTCTGATACACTGTGACACTCTGATACACTGTGACACTCTGATACACTGTGATACTCTGATACACTGTGATACTCTGATACACTGTGACACTCTGATACACCCTCACTGTGATACTCTGATACACTGTGATACTCTGATACACTGTGATACTCTGATACACTGTGACACTCTGATACACTGTGATACTCTGATACACTGTGACACTCTGATACACTGTGATACTCTGATACACTGTGACACTCTGATACACTGTGATACTCTGATACACTGTGACACTCTGATACACTGTGATACTCTGATACACTGTGACACTCTGATACACGGTGATACTCTGATACACTGTGACACTCTGATACACTGTGATACTCTGATACACTGTGACACTCTGATACACTGTGATACTCTGATAGACTGTGACACTCTGATACACTGTGACACTCTGATACACTGTGACACTCTGATACACCGTGATACTCTGATACACTGTGGCACTCTGATACACTGTGATACTCTGATACACTGTGACACTCTGATACACTGTGATACTCTGATACACTGTGATACTCTGATACACTGTGATACTCTGATACACTGTGACACTCTGATACACTGTGATACTCTGATACACTGTGACACTCTGATACACTGTGACACTCTGATACACTGTGACACTCTGATACACTGTGATACTCTGATACACTGTGACACTCTGATACACTGTGACACTCTGATACACTGTGATACTCTGATACACTGTGACACTCTGATACACTGTGATACTCTGATACACTGTGACACTCTGATACACTGTGACACTCTGATACACTGTGATACTCTGATACACTGTGACACTCTGATACACCCTCACTGTGATACTCTGATACACTGTGATACTCTGATACACTGTGATACTCTGATACACTGTGACACTCTGATACACTGTGATACTCTGATACACTGTGACACTCTGATACACTGTGATACTCTGATACACTGTGATACTCTGATACACTGTGATACTCTGATACACTGTGACACTCTGATACACTGTGATACTCTGATACACAGTGACACTCTGATACACTGTGATACTCTGATACACTGTGATACTCTGATGCACTGTGATACTCTGATACACTGTGACACTCTGATACACTGTGACACTCTGATACACTGTGACACTCTGATACACTGTGATACTCTGATACACTGTGACACTCTGATACACTGTGATACTCTGATACACTGTGACACTCTGATACACTGTGATACTCTGATACACTGTGACACTCTGATACACTGTGACACTCTGATACACTGTGACACTCTGATACACTGTGACACTCTGATACACCGTGACACTCTGATACACCGTGATACTCTGATACACCGTGACACTCTGATACACTGTGATACTCTGATACACTGTGACACTCTGAAACACTGTGACACTCTGATACACTGTGACACGCTGATACACTGTGACACTCTGATACACTGTGATACTCTGATACACTGTGATACTCTGATACATTGTGACACTCTGATACACTGTGACACTCTGATACACTGTGATACTCTGATACACTGTGACACTCTGATACACTGTGATACTCTGATACACTGTGACACTCTGATACACTGTGACACTCTGATACACTGTGACACTCTGATACACTGTGATACTCTGATACACTGTGATACTCTGATACACTGTGATACTCTGATACACTGTGACACTCTGATACACTGTGATACTCTGATACACTGTGACACTCTGATACACTGTGACACTCTGATACACTGTGATACTCTGATACACTGTGATACTCTGATACACTGTGACACTCTGATACACTGTGACACTCTGATACACTGTGGCACTCTGATACACTGTGACACTCTGATACACTGTGACACTCTGATACACTGTGACACGCTAATACACTGTGACACTCTGATACACTGTGATACTCTGATACTCTGTGACACTCTGATACACTGTGATACTCTGATACACTGTGACACTCTGATACACTGTGATACTCTGATACACTGTGACACTCTGATACACTGTGATACTCTGATACACTGTGACACTCTGATACACTGTGATACTCTGATACACTGTGACACTCTGATACACTGTGACACTCTGATACACTGTGATACTCTGATACACTGTGACGCTCTGATACACTGTGATACTCTGATACACTGTGACACTCTGATACACTGTGATACTCTGATACACTGTGACACTCTGATACACTGTGATACTCTGATACACTGTGACACTCTGATACACTGTGACACGCTAATACACTGTGACACTCTGATACAGTGTGATACTCTGATACACTGTGACACTCTGATACACTGTGACACTCTGATACACTGTGACACGCTAATACACTGTGACACTCTGATACACTGTGATACTCTGATACATTGTGATACTCTGATACACCCTCACTGTGATACTCTGATACACTGTGATACTCTGATACACTGTGATACTCTGATACACCCTCACTGTGATACTCTGATACACTGTGACACTCTGATACACCCTCACCGTGATACTCTGATACACTGTGATACTCTGATACACTGTGATACTCTGATACACCGTGATACTCTGATACACCCTCACCGTGACACGCTGATACACCCACACCGTGATACTCTGATACACTGTGATACTCTGATACACCGTGATACTCTGATACACCCTCACCGTGATACTCTGATACACCCTCACTGTGATACTCTGATACACTGTGATACTCTGATACACCCTCACTGTGATACTCTGATACACTGTGATACTCTGATACACTGTGATACTCTAATACACTGTGATACTCTGATGCACCGTGATACACTCTGATACACTGTGATACTCTGATACACTGTGATACTCTGATGCACCGTGATACACTCTGATACACTGTGATACTCTGATACACTGTGATACTCTGATACACTGTGACTCTCTGATACATTGTGATACTCTGATACACTGTGATACTCTGATACACTGTGACTCTCTGATACACTGTGATACTGTGATACACTGTGACACTCTGATACACCCTCACTGTGATACTCTGATACACTGTGATACTCTGATACACTGTGATACTCTGATACACCGTGACACTCTGATACACTGTGATACTCTGATACACTGTGACTCTCTGATACACTGTGATACTCTGATACACTGTGATACTCTGATACACCGTGACCCTCTGATACACTGTGATACTCTGATACACTGTGACACTCTGGTACACCGTGATACTCTGATACACTGTAACACTCTGATACACTGTGATACTCTGATACACTGTGACACTCTGATACACTGTGACACTCTGATACACTGTGATACTCTGATACACTGTGACACTCTGATACACTGTGATACTCTGATACACTGTGACACTCAGATACACTGTGATACTCTGATACACTGTGACACTCTGATAAACTGTGACACTCTGATACACTGTGATACTCTGATACACCGTGATACTCTGATACACTGTGACACTGTGATACACTGTGATACTCTGATACACCGTGATACTCTGATACACTGTGATACTCTGATACACCGTGATACTCTGATACACTGTGATACTCTGATACACTGTGACACTCTGATACACTGTGATACTCTGATACACTGTGATACTCTGATACACTGTGACACTCTGATACACTGTGACACTCTGATACACTGTGATACTCTGATACACCGTGATACTCTGATACACTGTGATACTCTGATACACCGTGATACTCTGATACACTGTGATACTCTGATACACTGTGACACTCCGATACACTGTGATACTCTGATACACTGTGATACTCTGATACACTGTGACACTCTGATACACTGTGATACTCTGATACACTGTGACACTCTGATACACTGTGATATTCTGATACACTGCGACACTCTGATACACTGTGATACTCTGATACACTGTGACACTCTGATACACTGTGATACTCTGATACACTGTGACACTCTGATACACTGTGACACTCTGATACACTGTGACACTCTGATACACCGTGATACTCTGATACACTGTGGCACTCTGATACACTGTGATACTCTGATACACTGTGACACTCTGATACACTGTGATACTCTGATACACTGTGATACTCTGATACACTGTGACACTCTGATACACTGTGATACTCTGATACACTGTGACACTCTGATACACTGTGACACTCTGATACACTGTGACACTCTGATACACTGTGACACTCTGATACACTGTGATACTCTGATACACTGTGACACTCTGATACACTGTGATACTCTGATACACTGTGACACTCTGATACACTGTGACACTCTGATACACTGTGACACTCTGATACACTGTGATACTCTGATACACTGTGATACTCTGATACACTGTGACACTCTGATACACCCTCACTGTGATACTCTGATACACTGTGATACTCTGATACACTGTGATACTCTGATACACTGTGACACTCTGATACACTGTGATACTCTGATACACTGTGACACTCTGATACACTGTGATACTCTGATACACTGTGACACTCTGATACACTGTGATACTCTGATACACTGTGACACTCTGATACACTGTGATACTCTGATACACTGTGACACTCTGATACACGGTGATACTCTGATACACTGTGACACTCTGATACACTGTGATACTCTGATACACTGTGACACTCTGATACACTGTGATACTCTGATAGACTGTGACACTCTGATACACTGTGACACTCTGATACACTGTGACACTCTGATACACCGTGATACTCTGATACACTGTGGCACTCTGATACACTGTGATACTCTGATACACTGTGACACTCTGATACACTGTGATACTCTGATACACTGTGATACTCTGATACACTGTGATACTCTGATACACTGTGACACTCTGATACACTGTGATACTCTGATACACTGTGACACTCTGATACACTGTGACACTCTGATACACTGTGACACTCTGATACACTGTGATACTCTGATACACTGTGACACTCTGATACACTGTGACACTCTGATACACTGTGATACTCTGATACACTGTCACACTCTGATACACTGTGATACTCTGATACACTGTGACACTCTGATACACTGTGACACTCTGATACACTGTGATACTCTGATACACTGTGACACTCTGATACACCCTCACTGTGATACTCTGATACACTGTGATACTCTGATACACTGTGATACTCTGATACACTGTGACACTCTGATACACTGTGATACTCTGATACACTGTGACACTCTGATACACTGTGATACTCTGATACACTGTGATACTCTGATACACTGTGATACTCTGATACACTGTGACACTCTGATACACTGTGATACTCTGATACACAGTGACACTCTGATACACTGTGATACTCTGATACACTGTGATACTCTGATGCACTGTGATACTCTGATACACTGTGACACTCTGATACACTGTGACACTCTGATACACTGTGACACTCTGATACACTGTGATACTCTGATACACTGTGACACTCTGATACACTGTGATACTCTGATACACTGTGACACTCTGATACACTGTGATACTCTGATACACTGTGACACTCTGATACACTGTGACACTCTGATACACTGTGACACTCTGATACACTGTGACACTCTGATACACCGTGACACTCTGATACACCGTGATACTCTGATACACCGTGACACTCTGATACACTGTGATACTCTGATACACTGTGACACTCTGAAACACTGTGACACTCTGATACACTGTGACACGCTGATACACTGTGACACTCTGATACACTGTGATACTCTGATACACTGTGATACTCTGATACATTGTGACACTCTGATACACTGTGACACTCTGATACACTGTGATACTCTGATACACTGTGACACTCTGATACACTGTGACACTCTGATACACTGTGACACTCTGATACACTGTGACACTCTGATACACTGTGATACTCTGATACACTGTGATACTCTGATACACTGTGATACTCTGATACACTGTGACACTCTGATACACTGTGATACTCTGATACACTGTGACACTCTGATACACTGTGACACTCTGATACACTGTGATACTCTGATACACTGTGATACTCTGATACACTGTGACACTCTGATACACTGTGACACTCTGATACACTGTGGCACTCTGATACACTGTGACACTCTGATACACTGTGACACTCTGATACACTGTGACACGCTAATACACTGTGACACTCTGATACACTGTGACACTCTGATACACTGTGACACTCTGATACACTGTGATACTCTGATACACTGTGACACTCTGATACACTGTGATACTCTGATACACTGTGACAGTCTGATACACTGTGATACTCTGATACACTGTGACACTCTGATACACTGTGATACTCTGATACACTGTGACACTCTGATACACTGTGATACTCTGATACACTGTGACACTCTGATACACTGTGACACTCTGATACACTGTGACACTCTGATACACTGTGACGCTCTGATACACTGTGATACTCTGATACACTGTGATACTCTGATACACTGTGATACTCTGATACACTGTGACACTCTGATACACTGTGATACTCTGATACACTGTGACACTCTGATACACTGTGACACTCTGATACACTGTGACACTCTGATACACTGTGACACTCTGATACACTGTGACACTCTGATACACTGTGATACTCTGATACACTGTGACACTCTGATACACTGTGATACTCTGATACACTGTGACACTCTGATACACTGTGACACTCTGATACACTGTGATACTCTGATACACTGTGACACTCTGATACACTGTGACACTCTGATACACTGTGACACTCTGATACACTGTGATACTCTGATACACTGTGATACTCTGATACACTGTGATACTCTGATACACCGTGATACTCTGATACACTGTGACACTCTGATACACTGTGACACTCTGATACACTGTGATACTCTGATACACTGTGATACTCTGATACACTGTGACACTCTGATACACTGTGACACTCTGATACACTGTGATACTCTGATACACTGTGACACTCTGATACACTGTGACACTCTGATACACTGTGATACTCTGATACACTGTGACACTCTGATACTCTGTGACACTCTGATACACTGTGACACTCTGATACACTGTGATACTCTGATACACTGTGACACTCTGATACACTGTTGACACTCTGATACACTGTGACACTCTGATACACCGTGACACTCTGATACACCGTGATACTCTGATACACTGTGACACTCTGATACACTGTGACACTCTGATACACTGTGACACTCTGATACACTGTGACACTCTGATACACCGTGATACTCTGATACACTGTGACACTCTGATACACTGTGACACTCTGATACACTGTGATACGCTGATACACTGTGATACTCTGATACACTGTGATACTCTGATACACTGTGACACTCTGATACACTGTGATACTCTGATACACTGTGATACTCTGATACACTGTGACACTCTGATACACTGTGATACTCTGATACACTGTGATACTCTGATACACTGTGATACTCTGATACACTGTGACACTCTGATACACTGTGATACTCTGATACACTGTGACACTCTGATACACTGTGATACTCTGATACACCGTGATACTCTGATACACTGTGACACTCTGATACACTGTGATACTCTGATACACTGTGACACGCTAATACACTGTGACACTCTGATACACTGTGATACTCTGATACACTGTGACACTCTGATACACTGTGATACTCTGATACACTGTGACACGCTAATACACTGTGATACTCTGATACACCGTGATACTCTGATACACTGTGACACTCTGATACACTGTGACACTCTGATACACTGTGACACTCTGATACACTGTGATACTCTGATACACCGTGATACTCTGATACACTGTGACACTCTGATACACTGTGATACTCTGATACACTGTGACACGCTAATACACTGTGATACTCTGATACACTGTGATACTCTGATACACTGTGACACTCTGATACACTGTGATACTCTGATACACCGTGATACTCTGATACACTGTGACACGCTAATACACTGTGACACTCTGATACACTGTGATACTCTGATACACCGTGATACTCTGATACACTGTGACACTCTGATACACTGTGATACTCTGATACACTGTGACACGCTAATACACTGTGACACTCTGATACACTGTGATACTCTGATACACTGTGACACTCTGATACACTGTGATACTCTGATACACTGTGACACGCTAATACACTGTGATACTCTGATACACCGTGATACTCTGATACACTGTGACACGCTAATACACTGTGACACTCTGATACACTGTGATACTCTGATACACTGTGACACGCTAATACACTGTGATACTCTGATACACCGTGATACTCTGATACACTGTGACACTCTGATACACTGTGACACGCTAATACACTGTGACACTCTGATACACTGTGACACTCTGATACACTGTGATACTCTGATACACTGTGACACGCTAATACACTGTGATACTCTGATACACCGTGATACTCTGATACACTGTGACACGCTAATACACTGTGATACTCTGATACACTGTGACACTCTGATACACTGTGATACTCTGATACACCGTGATACTCTGATACACTGTGACACTCTGATACACTGTGACACTCTGATACACTGTGATACGCTGATACACTGTGATACTCTGATACACTGTGATACTCTGATACACTGTGACACTCTGATACACTGTGATACTCTGATACACTGTGATACTCTGATACACTGTGACACTCTGATACACTGTGATACTCTGATACACTGTGATACTCTGATACACTGTGATACTCTGATACACTGTGACACTCTGATACACTGTGATACTCTGATACACTGTGACACTCTGATACACTGTGATACTCTGATACACCGTGATACTCTGATACACTGTGACACTCTGATACACTGTGATACTCTGATACACTGTGACACTCTGATACACTGTGATACTCTGATACACTGTGACACTCTGATACACTGTGATACTCTGATACACTGTGATACTCTGATACACTGTGACACTCTGATACACTGTGACACTCTGATACACCGTGATACTCTGATACACTGTGACACTCTGATACACTGTGATACTCTGATACACTGTGACACTCTGATACACTGTGATACTCTGATACACTGTGACACGCTAATACACTGTGATACTCTGATACACTGTGACACTCTGATACACTGTGATACTCTGATACACCGTGATACTCTGATACACTGTGACACTCTGATACACTGTGATACTCTGATACACTGTGACACTCTGATACACTGTGATACTCTGATACACTGTGACACTCTGATACACTGTGATACTCTGATACACTGTGATACTCTGATACACTGTGACACTCTGATACACTGTGACACTCTGATACACCGTGATACTCTGATACACTGTGACACTCTGATACACTGTGATACTCTGATACACTGTGACACTCTGATACACTGTGATACTCTGATACACTGTGACACGCTAATACACTGTGATACTCTGATACACTGTGATACTCTGATACACTGTGACACTCTGATACACTGTGATACTCTGATACACTGTGACACTCTGATACACTGTGACACTCTGATACACCGTGATACTCTGATACACTGTGACACTCTGATACACTGTGATACTCTGATACACTGTGATACTCTGATACACTGTGACACTCTGATACACTGTGATACTCTGATACACTGTGACACTCTGATACACTGTGATACTCTGATACACTGTGACACGCTAATACACTGTGATACTCTGATACACTGTGATACTCTGATACACTGTGACACTCTGATACACTGTGATACTCTGATACACTGTGATACTCTGATACACTGTGACACTCTGATACACCGTGATACTCTGATACACTGTGACACTCTGATACACTGTGATACTCTGATACACTGTGACACTCTAATACACCCTCAATGCTGCAGGACTTACTGTGGTCATTTCTGAGCGGTTCGTCGATTTGTAGATGCATTCCGTAATCAGCACGTCATCCTGCCGTCAGTGAAGGGAACGAATCAAACGTCATCATCACCATCATTATGACGTGCGCAATCCTAGTCTCATCCAGGACCCTGATTGGTCGCGGCAAAGACCCGTCGACCCAAGCGGTCTGTCTTTGCGCGCCTCCGTGCCGTGCGTGTCCTTACCGGACCGGACGGCCGGCCGGCGCCCGAGGCGTCGTGAATACTCCGGCGAGATTGTCTGCACGTCGTGACTGGTCGTATCACCAGGACTTGCAAAGGTCGTTAACCATTCGGCTCACTCTCCCCGGTGGGTGCGGTGGAGGTGGAGGGGGTTGTGTGCGGTTATCCTAGTATCCAGTCCACGGTTGAGCTTCAAGCTCGTCGAGCGGACGAGCGGACGAGCGATTGACACTACCTCAGCTGCAGACGTGTCTCCACCCCTGTCTGGAGCGAGGGAGGACGAGGGGGTGACCTGATCGAGGTGTGGGAGGTGACGAGAGGCATGGATCGTGTGGATGGTCAGGGGCTTTTCCCCCGGGGCTGCCATGGCTAACACCAGATAGCACCGTTTTGCGGCGCTGGGAAGTAGGTGCAGAGGAGACGTCAGGGGTAAGTTGCTCATACAGAGAGTGGTGAGTGCGTGGAATGGGCTGCCGGCAGCTGTGGTGGAGGCGGATACGATAGGGTCTTTTAAGAGACTCGGATAAGTACATGGAGCTTAGGAAAATAGAGGGCTCCGTGGTATAGGGTAATTCTCGACAGTCTGTAGAGTAGGTTGCATGGTCAGCACAATATTCCGGGCCGAAGGGCCTGCGACGTGCCGTAGAATTTCTACGCTCTGTGTCTTAAATGCTCCTCACGCGTTAACCCTCTCTCGTTAACCCTCTCATATATATTAATGACTTAGACGAGGGGATTAAATGCAGCCTCTCCAAGTTTGCGGATGACACGAAGCTGGGTGGCAGTGTTAGCTGTGAGGAGGATGCTAAGAGGATGCAGGGTGACTTCGATAGGTTAGGTGAGTGGGCAAATTCATGGCAGATGCAGTTTAATGTGGTTAAATGTGAAGTTATTTACTTTGGTGGCAAAAACAGGAAAACAGATTATTATCTGAATGGTGGCCGATTAGGAAAAGGGGAGGTGCAACGAGACCTGGGTGTCAATGTACACCAGTCATTGAAAGTGGGCATGCAGATACAGCAGGCGGTGAAAAAGGCGAATGGTATGCTGGCATTCATAGCGAGAGGATTCGAGTACAGGAGCAGGGAGGTACTACTGCAGTTGTACAAGGCCTTGGTGAGACCACACCTGGAGTATTGTGTGCAGTTTTGGTCCCCTAATCTGAGGAAAAACATTCCTGCCGTAGAGAACAACAGGAATTCTGCAGGTGCTGGAAATTCAAGCAACACACATCAAAGTTGCTGGTGAACTCAGCAGGCCAGGCAGCATCTCTAGGAAGAGGTACAGTCGACGTTTCAGGCCGAGATCCTTCGTCAGGACTAACTGAAGGAAGAGTGAGTAAGGGATTTGAAAGTGGGAGGGGGAGGGGGAGATCCAAAATGATAGGAGAAGACAGGAGGGGGAGGGATGGAGCCAAGAGCTGGATAGGTGATTGGCAAAGGGGATATGAGAGGATCATGGGACAGGAGGTCCGGGGAGAAAGACAAGGGGGGGGAGGAAACCCAGAGGATGGGCAAGGGGTATAGTCAGAGGGACAGAGGGAGAAAAAGGAGAGAGAGAGAAAGAATGTGTGTATAAAAATAAATTACAGATGGGGTACGAAGGGGAGGTGGGGCATTAACAGAAGTTAGAGAAGTCAATGTTCATGCCATCATGCCGTAGTACAAAGAAGGTTCACCAGATTGATTCCTGGGATGGCAGGACTTTCATATGATGAAAGACTGGATCGACTAGGCTTGTACTCTCTGGAATTTAAAAGATTGAGGGGGGATCTGATTGAAACGTGTAAAATTCTAAAGGGATTGGACAGGCTAGATGCAGGAAGATTGTTCCCGATGTTGGGGAAGTCCAGAACGAGGGGTCACAGTTTGAGGATAGAGGGGAAGCCTTTTAGGACCGAGATGAGGAAAAACTTCTTCACACAGAGAGTGGTGAATCTGTGGAATTCTCTGCCACAGGAAACAGTTGAGGCCAGTTCATTGGCTATATTTAAGAGGGAGTTAGATATGGCCCTTGTGGCTAAAGGGATCAGGGAGTATGGAGGGAAGGCTGGTGCAGGTTTCTGAGTTGGATGATCAGCCATGATCGTACTGAATGGCGGTGCAGGCTCGAAGGGCCGAATGGCCTACTCCTGCACCTATTTTCTATGTTTCTGTGTTTTCTCTATTCCCCAAGCGCGGTCTGACCAATGCCGTGTAAAAGCCCCAGCAGGGAGTTCACGGTCGACTCGCTCGGCGCGGAAGAAGGCCAGTCGGCCTCAGCGGCGCTTCCCGCACTGAGCTGGTCGGCCTCTGCGGTATGAACCGCCACCAGGGAGGGGAGCGCTGCGCTCCGAGGGTCTGAAATGGTTCATAGCTGCGACGATCGATTGGAGTCCCTCGCCTTCCCCACCCACCGCCCAGAGCGAGTCACTCCTTTCCTTTGCCGCTCGACCTCCCTCACCTTCCGCTCGCAGGCCCGGGGGATCCCACGTTACCGAAGGGGGACGCCCTGTCTGCGTTCATGGCCGGGGTGGGGGGGGGGGGTCCTAGTTTTGAGAGCGTCGGCGTTCCCGCCGGGTTGCTCGGCCGGCGTTCCGCTGGAAATTCCCGGAGCCATCAAGTGCTCCTCGCGTGTTAACCCTTCCGCTTCTGGGAGTTTGGGGGCGGGGCATCACAGCACAGACCAGGCCCCTTCGGTCCGCAATGTGACCTAATCCAAGGTTTGCAAAAACAGCCCAATCTGACCGCGTCTGGCAGCTTTGGTGACGTGCCAAAAGAGGTGTAGGCATCACACCAACTCTCCCCGACCCCCGTCTCGCTGGGGGCGGCCGCGCACAGGGTCGGAAGGGTCGCGGGAGGTTTGGGAACTCAAGGAGCGGTGGCCCAAGGTTGGTGGGATCTATCCAAACCGCCCCTCGCCACCCGTTCACTCCACCCCCACCCCACCCCCGCTCCCCGAAGTTGCCCCCTTCTCACTCCTACCATCAGGGAGGAGGTGCCTGAGCCGGGAGGCCCGCCACTCGACATTTTGGGAACAGCTCCTCCGCCATTAGCTTGCTGAGCGGTCCCTGAAAGTTGCTTCACAGGTGGATGGGGTAGTTAAGAAAGCTTATGGGGTGTTAGCTTTCATAAGTCGAGGGATAGAGTTTAAGAGTCGCGATGTAATGATGCAGCTCTATAAAACTCTGGTTAGGCCACACTTGGAGTACTGTGTCCAGTTCTGGTCGCCTCACTATAGGAAGGATGTGGAAGCATTGGAAAGGGTACAGAGGAGATTTACCAGGCAGAGGATGTGGAAGCATTGGAAAGGGTACAGAGGAGATTTACCAGGATGCTGCCTGGTTTAGAGACTATGCATTATGATCAGAGATTAAGGGAACTAGAGCTTTACTCTTTGGAGAGAAGGAGGATGAGAGGAGACATGATAGAGGTGTACAAGATAATCAGAGGAATAGATAGAGTGGATAGCCAGCGCCTCTTCCCCAGGGCACCACTGCTCAATACAAGAGGACATGGCTTTAAGGTGAGGGGTGGGAAGTTCTAGGGGGATATTAGAGGAAGATTTTTTACTCAAAGAGTGGTCGGTGCGTGGAATGCGCTGCCTGAGTCAGTGGTGGAGGCAGATACACTAGTGAAGTTTAAGAGACTACTAGACAGGTATATAGAGGAATTTAAGATGGGGGGTTATATGGGAGGCAGGGTTTGAGGGTCGGCACAACATTGTGGGCCGAAGGGCCTGTAATGTGCTGTACTATTCTATGTTCTATGTACTATGTATGTCTCGGCCCAAAATCTCCACTCTTCATTCATTTCTGTAGGTGCTACCTAACGTGCCGAGTTCCTCTTGCTTTTTCTTTTTTGGCGTTGTATACTCTGTTTTGCGTATAGTTTTTTGTTTGAACTTTTTTATATATTCTAATTGCAACTTAGAATACATCGGAGGAGGAGATTCGGAGGATTAATGGGGCCTAAAGGGGACTCGTTCGCTTGCATCTTCGAAAACAGCTCTATTTCGATCTTTAACATCTCTATTTTACCCCTTTCGGGGTTCTTTTGAAGACCGTGACCTGGAGTTACACGCTGACTTCGGTTCTTTGCGTGAGTGGGACCCCCGCTCTCGGGGTCTCACGAGTGGCCGTTATTCTTGCACGCCAAAGGGCGCGGCCCAAAGGCTTAGCTCGCCTTTGGGGTGGCGGGGGGTGGGATGTCCGAGATCTCGTGGCTCCGGAGACGGGCAAATCGAAGGGCGGTCTCTGGGCAGATCGGAGTGTCGTGGGGGTGTGGGGTGGTGGGGGTCGGAAGATCCCTGGCTGTGTGCCCGGAGACCTGAGATCTTTGGGCACCAGGCCCCGGACAGAGTGACACAACGGACCTTTAACATCGCAAACCAGCGAGTTGTGTGTTATGTCTCCCCTCTCGCTGTGAAACGGAGACATCCCTTTTCTCCCGTATCAGGGAGAGAGAGAGCCTGTGGTATGTTAAATACCGGGTGAAAAGCAAAGTTTTTGGGGCACTTTGTGTCTTTGCTATTGCTTTGCTCACACTTGAATGCTCGGTGGTGGGTGCCAATGATTTTTTTTTGCCGGTGGTGGGGTGGGGGGTAGGGGCGATTATGTTTGCTGCGGCTTACGGGCGGAAGGGGGGAGCTGGAGGTGGCGGGGGGTGGCTTTGAGAGTTCATTCATTCATAGGGGGCACTCCTCTGTCTCGGTGGATGTTTGCGAAGAAAAAGAATTTCAGGATGCACATTGTATACGTTTCTCTGACATTAAACCTTTGAAGCCTTTGAAACTTAAGAGTGACTTTTACGTCTTGCGCGGCCCTGCCGCCGCACGTCATCACGTTCCACGACGCACGCCAGCGACCCTCCGCGATCAGTTCGTTTTTCCCGCGCACCCACACCCTCGTGTCTCTTCAACGCCCCGAATCTATCTGCCTCTACCCAACACCCCTAGCAGCGGGCTCCCCGCACCCACCTCTCTCTCTGTAAAATAAAAAAAAACTTCTAGAACATAGAATAGCACAGCACAGTACAGGCCCTTCGGCCCACAATGTTGTGCCGACCCTCGAACCCTGCCTCCCATATAACCCCCCACCTTAAATTGCTCCATATTCCTGTCCAGTAGTCTCTTAAACTTCACTAGTGTATCTGACTCCACCACTGACTCAGGCAGTGCATTCCACGCACCAACCACTCTCTGAGTAAAAAACCTTCCTCTAATATCCCCCTTGAACTTCTCACCCCTTACCTTAAAGCCATGTCCTCTTGTATTGAGCAGTGGTGCCCTGGGGAAGAGGCGCTGGCTGTCCACTCTACCTATTCCTCTTATTATCTTGTACACTTCTATCATGTCTCCTCCCATTCTCCTTCTGTCCAAAGAGTAAAGCCCTAGCTCCCTTAATCTCTGATCATAATGCATACTTTCTAAACCAGGCAGCGTCCTGGTAAATCTCCTCTGTACCCTTTCCAATGCTTCCACATCCTTCCTAAAATGAGATATCTGACATCTCCTTATGCTTTCCTCTGATCGCCAAAACAGAGGGGGTGGGGGTTGGGGGGGGGGGAAGCTGCTCTCTCGCACGACCTACTTCAGCCCTTGGGGAAAAGTCCTTGACTGCCCGCTCGATCTCCGTCTTGTACACACCTCCTTCAAGTCAACTCTCACCCTCCTTCGCTTCGTCGAACTGAGAAGTGCGCCCGATCGGATTGGGCCGGTTTGGGCGTCGGGCCCCAATGTACAGAATCCCCCCCCACCCCCGACAGGCAGCGGGCAGGGGGTTCCGAGCGCCGTGCTAGCCACGCCGCGGTACCGCGAAGCGCGTCTCGGGGGCCTGACGGTCGGTCGAAAGGCGGGGTTGGGTCAGGAGTCGCTTACCCTGGAGACGGACACGGGCTCCCGAAGGGCTCGCCATTCCTGCAGGTTGAAGTCGTAGTTCATGTCCTCCAGTATGACTCGAATCAGCTTGCCGTCTCTGAGAGGGAGGGGGGCGGTGTGTGGGGGGGGGGGGGGGTGGGGGAGAGGAGGGCGGTGGGAGACGAACGTCACATGAACCCAGAAGCGAAGGGAGAGAGAGAGAGAGAGAGAGAACCCCTCAGTGTCCGAGTGCCCGAGGGAAGGCGCCCCAAGGGTCCCTGTGCCTGACGGATTAACGTTCTGTGTCCGTGTCCCTAGGGAGAGTCTCCCCCCGACACCATTTCCCCCTCCTTCCGCCTTTCCCTTTTTCCCACCCCCCCCCCGCCCACCTTTCGTTGGCTCTTCCCGACCCCACGATTCTGCCACCTATTTTTCTCTCACCCTCCCTCCCTCCCCCTTCCCTGTCCCCTCTTCTCTTCCACCACTTTTCCACCCACTCCCATCGCCTCCCTTCCGCTCCCCCATCCCTCTACACCTCTCTCACTCCCTCCCCATCTCTCACTCAACTCTCTCTCCCTCTCTCTCCCAACACACGTCAAGGTTGCTGGTGGAACGCAGCAGGCCAGGCAGCATCTGTAGGAAGAGGTGCAGTCGACGTTTCAGGCCGAGATCCTTCGTCAGGACTAACTGAAGGAAGAGTGAGTAAGCGATTTGAAAGTTGGAGGGGGAGGGGGAGATCGAAAATGATAGGAGAAGACAGGAGGGGGAGGGATGGAGCCAAGAGCTGGACAGGTGATTGGCAAAAGGGGATACGAGAGGATCATGGGACAGGAGGTCCGGGGAGAAAGACGGGGGGTGGGGGAACCAGAGGATGGGCAAGGGGTATAGTCAGAGGGACAGAGGGAGAAAAAGGAGAGTGAGAGAAAGAATGTGTGTATAAAAATAAATAACGGATGGGGTACGAGGGGGAGGTGGGGCATTAGCGGAAGTTAGAGCAGTCAATGTTATATCTCTTTTGCCAATCACCTGTCCAGCTCTTGGCTCCATCCCTCCCCCTCCTGTCTTCTCCTATCATCTCGGATCTACTCCTCCCCCTCCCACTTTCAAATCTCTTATTAACTCTTCCTTCAGACAGTCCTGACGAAGGGTCCCGGCCCGAAACGTCGACTGTACCTCTTCCTAGAGATGCTGCCTGGCCTGCTGCGTTCACCAGCAACTTTTATGTGTGTTGCTTGAATTTCCAGCATCTGCAGAATTCCGCGTGTTTACGTCTCTCTCTTTTTGCCCCCCTTGCTCTATCCCTCCCCACCCATCTCTCTCCCCCTCCCCAGTTATCTCCCCCCGCTTTATTTCCATCCTTTCGTCCCTCTCGTTCTCACTACCACCCCCCTCCTTTTCTCCCGCTTTAGCCCTCATACCCCCTAAGGTGCCCAATACCCCCAGCCTCCCCCCCCCCGCCCTCTTCCCTCTCCCTCTCCGTTCTCCTCATCTCCTCCCTTTCCCCATTCCCGCCGTCTCCCCATCCCTTCTCCTCCTTCTTCTCTTTCCCTCTATCACGCTCACTAATCCTCGCCACGCACCCACCCACCCCACACACACACACAAACACCCCCCGTACCTGTTTCCAACGAAAAGACTTTCTCTAAGTCCCACTCCCACAAACATTCCTTCCTGCTTTTCACGCCTTCCCCTCCTGTTTCCCTCCCTCCCATCTGTCTCTCTCCATTTCTACCCCCCTCCCCATCCCAATTCCTCATTCTCTTTCTGTCTCTTGCCCCTCCCCTACCCCTCCTTCTCTCTCTCCTCCCCTGGACCTGAACCTCCCCAATCTCTCGTCCCCTCCTTCTTTCTCTCCCGTCCTTCCCACCTCTCTCCCTTCCCGACCGCCCCCCCGTCACTATACTCACCCCCTCCCCCTTCTGTCAGCAGATCCCCTAGTGGGGACTCGCTCTGACCTCGTCTTCTCCCTTCTCCCCCACAGTCCGCCCCCTCTCCGGCCGCTTCCCCCTCCCACATCTCTTCACCCCGTCCCGTTTCTCCCACACCTCTCTCTGCCTCTCGCCCCCTCCCTTCTCTCTCCCTCCCCCCACCCCATCTCTGTCACACACTCTCTATCTTTCTTCAAACTCTCTGCTTGACCCGTTCGCCGGCTCCCCTCTTGGCCCATGTCCCAGAGGGAGAAGCCCCCGTTGTATTCCGTGTTCCCGGAGGGAGGGGCTCCCTCTGTGTCCCTGCCCCGTGGTGGGAGAGACTCCCCGTGTCCTTGTACCCGGAGGGAGAGGCTCCCTCTGTTTCCCTGCCCCGCGTTGGGAGAGACTCCCCGTGTCCGCGTACCCGGAGGGAGGGGCTCCCACAGTCGCCGACGAGTTAAAATCCGCCCACCTGAATTGTAAAAGGCGCACTTTAGACCCCAGAAGATGAGTGTGGAGAATTCCTCCGATAATATTCAGCGCGGGATAAACGGCGCCGGCTTCCTGCGAGGGGCAGAAATCGGGTCTGAGAAACACCGCAGCCCGACCCCATCACCCGCGGACGCCCACCCGATCACCAATTACCCTGCGGACACACTTTCACCCCACCCACCCACGGAATACCCCACGGGCACTCTCCCCACCACCGTCTCTCGACAACCCCCCCCCTTCCCCTCCGACCCACTGAAAACCCCGCGGTCACTCTCGCCTCCTCCGCCCCACTAAATAACGCGCGTGCACTCTCACCCACTAAATACCCCACAGAAACCTCCCCCCCATCACCGACTCTCCCTCTCCCCTCAACCCACTAAATACCCCACAGACCCCCCCCCCACCCCCACCCATCCAACTCACTGAATACCCAGCGGGGCCCTGTCCAGGTCAACGAATCTTTCCACGCCCACCGAATCTGTCTGTCCCCGTAGCCCACAAAACACCCATCCACACTCATCCACTCTGCCCCCCACCCCCCCCCCACACACACACCAAATCCCCCTTCCCCCCGCGGATACTCTCTCCGTCGCCGACTAGGCCCCCCTGCCGAGAACCCCGCACTCTCCCGCGTCACTGAGAGGCCCCCCCCCCCGCCGCCTCTCCCACACCCCCGGAGCCGGGGCGTCGGCTGGTACCGGCGAGATGGGCGTCAGGTCGCAGTATCCGTAAGATCTGTACTCGGGGGCGGTGGGCGGGATGAGGTGGCTGGCACCGACCATCAGCCCCGTCCAAATGATCCCGGCGTCGTACCTCCTCAGCTCGGTCGTGTAGTGCAGCCTGAACCCAGAGAAGTCCCGGGCACCTTGTGGAGGGGTGGAACAGAGAGATGTGATCCCGGGGGTAGGACACAGATCAGTACCGGCCCTTCGGCCGCCCTGCCCTGTTCGATATAAGCACCGCCCCCGCCCCCATATCGCCGTCCCTTTTCCCATCACGACGGCGCTCGACAGCGACCCCTCCGAGCTCGACCTCCGGAAACAACTTCATTCCTACCTGTAAAGCACCTCTTCTCCCTTCTCAATGGGGAATGGGGCTCTCTCTCTTTCTCGGTCTCACTCTCGCTCTCTGTCTCTCTGTCTCCCTCTCTCTCTATCTCTCTCTCTCTCTCTCTCGGTATCTCCCTCACTCATTCTCTCTCTCTCTCTCTCTCTCTCTCTCGCTCGCTCTCTCTCTCTCTCTCTCTCGGTCTCTCCCTCACTCTTTCTCTCTCTCGGTCTCTCCCCCACTTTCACTCTCGGTCTCGCTTCCCCCTCTCTCTCTCCCACCCCGCACTCTCTCTCTCACACCTCTGTCTGTCTCTCTCTCTCGGTCTTTCTCCTCCCTCTCGCGCTCTATCTCTCCCCCCCATCTCACGCTCTCTCTCTTTCTTTCGGTCTCTCCCCCCCCCCCCCACCCCCGGTCCCTCTCTCTTTCTCTCTCTCTCTCTCTCTCTCTCTCTCTCTCTCTCTGTCTCTCTCTCTGTCTCTTTCTCTCTCTACCTTTTTTTTTCTCTCTCTCTCTCCCCCCTCCACACACACACACACACACACACACACACACACACACAGTCTCTATCTCCTTATTCCCCCGTAGTCCCCACTCCCGCCCTCTTATAACCAGGTTCAGAAAGCGCGGAAACCTGACTGGATGGGGTCCAACCAATCAGGAGGGAGGGAGGGACGGCAGGGGTATAAATACCGCCGTACTAGACATAGCCGGGCATCAACCAAAAAATGAAGAATACAGAGTTTGTCATCTCATCGAAACGCCGGTTATAATCGACGCCTGCAACCGGCTGGATGCCCGAGAAGAGCTATTTGCGACTGAGGGGAGGCG
>NW_027276887.1:0-34100 GCF_030028105.1 Mobula birostris | reverse complement strand
ACTGAGGAGAGAGAACAGTGGAACAGAGCAGACTGAGGAGAGAGAGAGAGAAAACAGTGCAGACTGAGGAGAGAGAGAGAACAGTGCAGACTGAGGAGAGAGAGTGAGAACAGTGCAGACTTAGGAGAGAGAGAACAGTGCAGACTAATGAGAGAGAGAACAGTGCAGACTGAGGAGAGAGAGAGCTCAGTGTAGACTGACGAGAAAGAGAGAACAGTGCCGACTGAGAGAGAGAGAGAACAGTGCCGACTGAGGAGAGAGTGAACAGTGCAGACTGAGGAGAGAGAGTGAGAACAGTGCAGACTTAGGAGAGAGAGAACAGTGCATACTGAGCAGACATAGAACAGTGCAGACTGAGGAGAGAGAGAGAAGAGTGCAGACTGAGGAGAGAGTGAACAGTGCAGACTAAGGAGAGAGAGAGAGAACAGTGCAGACTGAGTAGAGGGAGAACAGTGCAGACTGAGGAGAGGGAGAGAACAGTCCAGACTGAGAAGAGAGAACATTGGAACAGAGCAGACTGAGGAGAGAGAGAGAGAAAACAGTGCAGACTGAGGAGAGAGAGAGAGAACAGTGCAGACTTAGGAGAGAGAGAACAGTGCAGAATGAGGAGAGAGAGAACAGTGCAGACTGAGGAGAGAGAAAACAGTGCAGACTGAGGAGAGAGAGAGAAGAGCGCAGACTGAGGAGAGAGTGAACAGTGCAGACTGAGGAGAGAGAGAGAGAACAGTGCAGACTGAGTAGAGGGAGAACAGTGCAGACTGAGGAGAGGGAGAGAACAGTCCAGTCTGAGAAGAGAGAACAGTGGAACAGAGCAGACTGAGGAGAGAGAGAGAGAAAACAGTGCAGACTGAGGAGAGAGAGAGAACAGTGCAGACTGAGGAGAGAGAGTGAGAACAGTGCAGACTTAGGAGAGAGAGAACAGTGCAGACTGAGGAGGGAGAGAGAACAGTGCAGACTAAGGAGAGAGAGAGAGAGCAGTGCAGACTGAGGAGAGAGATAACAGTGCAGACTGAGGAGAGAGAGAGAAGAGTGCAGACTGAGGAGAGAGAGAACTGTGCAGACTGAGGAGAGAGAGAGAGAGAGGCATCAGTGGACACTGAGTAGAGAGAGAGCAATGCAGACTGAGGAGAGTGAGAACAGTGCAGACTGAGGAGAGAGAGAACAGTGCAGACTGAGGAGAGAGAAAACAGTGCAGACTGAGGAGAGAGTGAACAGTGCAGACTGAGGAGAGAGAGGACCGTGCAGACTGAGGAGAGAGAGAACAGTGCAGATGAGGAGAGGGAGAGAACAGTCCAGACTGAGAAGAGAGAACAGTGGAACAGAGCAGACTGAGGAGAGAGAGAGAGAAAACAGTGCAGACAGAGGATAGAGAGAGAACAGTGCAGACTGAGGAGAGAGAGTGAGAGCAGTGCAGACTAATGAGAGAGAGAACAGTGCAGACTGAGGAGAGAGACAGAACAGTGCAGAGTGAGGAGACAGAGAACAGTGCAGACTGAGGAGAGAGAAAACAGTGCAGTCTGAAATGAGAGAGAGAAGAGTGCAGACTGAGGAGAGAGTGAACAGTGCAGACTTAGGAGAGAGAGAACAGTGCAGACTGAGGAGGGAGAGAGAACAGTGCAGACTGAGTAGAGGGAGAACAGTGCAGACTGAGGAGAGGGAGAGAACAGTCCAGACTGAGAAGAGAGAACAGTGGAACAGAGCAGACTGAGGAGAGACAGAGAAAAAACAGTGCAGACTGAGGAGAGAGAAAACAGTGCAGACTGAGGAGAGAGTGAACAGTGCAGACTGAGGAGAGGGAGAGAACAGTCCAGTCTGAGAAGAGAGAACAGTGGAACAGAGAAGACTGAGGAGTGAGAGAGAGAAAACAGTGCAGACTGAGGAGAGAGAGAGAACAGTGCACAATGAGGAGAGAGAGTGAGAACAGTGCAGACTTAGGCGAGAGAGAACAGTGGAGAATGAGGAGGGAGAGAGAACAGTGCAGACTAAGGAGAGAGAGAGAGCAGTGCAGACTGAGGAGAGAGAGAGAGAGAGGCATCAGTGGACACTGAGTAGAGCGAGAGCAGTGCAGACTGAGGAGAGAGAGAACAGTGCAGACTGAGGAGAGAGAGAATAGTGCAGACTGAGGAGGGAGAGAACAGTGCAGACTTAGGAGAGAGAGATAAGTGCAGACTGAGGAGAGAGAGAACAGTGCAGACTGAGGAGAGAGAGAACAGTACAGACTGAGGAGAGAGAGAGATAAAAGTGCAGACTGAGGAGAGAGAGAACAGTGCAGACTGAGGAGAGAGAGAGGAAACAGTGCAGACTGAGGAGAGCGAGAACAGTGCAGACTGAGGAGAGAGAGAGAACAGTGCAGATTGAGGAGAGAGAGAGAACAGTGCAGACTGAAGAGAGAGAGAGAGAGCTGTACAGATTGAGGAGACACGGAACAGTGCAGACTGAGGAGAGAGAGTACAGTTCAGACTGAGAAGAGAGAGAGAAAAGTGCAGACTGAGGAGAGAGTGAACAGTGTAGACTGAGGAGAGAGAGAGGACAGTGCAGACTGAGGAGAGAGAGCACAGTGCAGACTGAGGAGAGAGAGCTCAGTGTAGACTGACGAGAAAGAGAGAACAGTGCCGACTGAGAGAGAGAGAGAACAGTGCCGACTGAGGAGAGAGTGAACAGTGCAGACTGAGGAGAGAGAGTGAGAACAGTGCAGACTTAGGAGAGAGAGAACAGTGCATACTGAGCAGACATAGAACAGTGCAGACTGAGGAGAGAGAGAGAAGAGTGCAGACTGAGGAGAGAGTGAACAGTGCAGACTAAGGAGAGAGAGAGAGAACAGTGCAGACTGAGTAGAGGGAGAACAGTGCAGACTGAGGAGAGGGAGAGAACAGTCCAGACTGAGAAGAGAGAACATTGGAACAGAGCAGACTGAGGAGAGAGAGAGAGAAAACAGTGCAGACTGAGGAGAGAGAGAGAGAACAGTGCAGACTTAGGAGAGAGAGAACAGTGCAGACTGAGGAGCGAGAGAGAACAGTGCAGACTAAGGAGAGAGAGAAAGCAGTGCAGACTAAGGAGAGAGAGAACAGTGCAGACAGGAGAGAGAGAGAACAGTGCAGACTGAGGAGAGAGAGAACAGTGCAGACTGAGGAGAGAGAGAACAGTGCAGAGTGAGGAGAGAGAGAACAGTGCAGACTGAGGAGAGAGAGAGCAGTGCAGACTGAGGAGAGAGAGAACAGTGCAGACAGAGGAGAGAGAGAGAACAGTGCAGAGTGTGGAGAGAGAGAACAGTGCAGACTGAGGAGAGAGAAAACAGTGCAGACTGAGGAGAGAGAGAACAGTGCAGACTGAGGAGAGAGAGAGAGAAAAGTGCAGACTGAGGAGAGGGAGAACAGTGCAGACTGAGGAGAGAGAGAGAACAGTGCAGACTGTGGAGAGAGAGAACAGTGCAGACAGAGGAGAGAGAGAACAGTGCAGACTAAGGAGCGAGAAAACAGTGCAGACTGAGGAGAAAGTGAACAGTGCAGACTGAGGAGAGAGAGGACCGTTCAGACTGAGGAGAGAGAGAGAACAGTCCAGACTGAGAAGAGAGAACAGTGGAACAGAGCAGACTGAGGAGAGAGAGAGAGAAAACAGTGCAGACTGTGGAGAGAGAGTGAGAACAGTGCAGACTTAGGAGAGAGAGAACAGTGCAGACTGAGGAGGGAGAGAGAGCAGTGCAGACTGAGGAGAGAGAGAGAAGAGGGCAGACTGAGGAGTGAGTGAACAGTGCATACTGAGGAGAGAGAGGACCGTGCAGACTGAGGAGAGTGAGAACAGTGCAGACTGAGGAGAGGGAGAGAACAGTCCAGACTGAGAAGAGAGAACAGTGGAACAGAGCAGACTGAGGAGAGTGAGAGAAAAAACAGTGCAGACTGAGGAGAGAGAGAGAACAGTGCAGACTGAGGAGAGAGTGTGACAACAGTGCAGACTTAGGAGAGAGAGAACAGTGCAGACTGAGGAAAGAGAGAGAACAGTGCAGACTGAGGAGAGAGAGAGAAGAGTGCAGACTGAGGAGAGAGAGAACAGTGCAGACTGAGGAGAGAGAGAGAACTGTGCAGACAGAGGAGAGAGAGAACAGTGCAGACTAATGAGAGAGAGAACAGTGCAGACTGAGGAGAGAGAGAGAACAGTGCAGAGTGAGGAGAGAGAGAACAGTGCAGACTGAGGAGAGAGAGAACAGTGTAGACTGAGGAGAGAGAGAGAGAAGAGTGCAGACAGAGGAGAGAGAGAACAGTGCAGACTAATGAGAGAGAGAGCAGTGCAGACTGAGGAGAGAGAGAGAACAGTGCAGAGTGAGGAGAGAGAGAACAGTGCAGACTGAGGAGAGAGAAAACAGTGCAGACTGAGGAGAGAGAGAGAAGAGTGCAGACTGAGGAGAGAGTGAACAGTGCAGACAGAGGAGAGAGAGAGAACAGTGCAGACTGAATAGAGAGAGAGAAGAGTGCAGACTGAGGAGAGAGTGAAGAGTGCAGACTGAGGAGAGAGAGAGAGAACAGTGCAGACTGAGTAGAGGGATAACAGTGCAGACTGAGGAGAGGGAGAGAACAGTCCAGACTGAGAAGAGAGAACGGTGGAGCAGAGCAGACTGAGGAGAGAGAGAGAAAAAACAGTGCAGACTGAGGAGAGAGAGAGAACAGTGCAGACTGAGGAGAGAGAGTGAGAACAGTGCAGACTTAGGAGAGAGAGAACAGTGCAGACTGAGGAGGGAGAGAGAACAGTGCAGACTAAGGAGAGAGAGAACAGTGCAGACTGAGGAGAGTGAGAACAGTGCAGACTGAGGAGAGAGAGAGAGAAGAGTGCAGACAGAGGAGAGAGAGAACAGTGCAGACTAATGAGAGAGAGAACAGTGCAGACAGAGTAGAGAGAGAACAGTGCAGAATGAGGAGAGAGAGAACAGTGCAGACTGAGGAGAGAGAAAACAGTGCAGACTGAGGAGAGAGAGAGAAGAGTGCAGACTGAGGAGAGAGTGAACAGTGCAGACTGAGGAGAGAGAGAGAGAACAGTGCAGACTGAGTAGAGGGAGAACAGTGCAGACTGAGGAGAGGGAGAGAACAGTCCAGTCTGAGAAGAGAGAACAGTGGAACAGAGCAGACTGAGGAGAGAGAGAGAGAAAACAGTGCAGACTGAGGAGAGAGAGAGAACAGTGCAGACTGAGGAGAGAGTGTGAGAACAGTGCAGACTTCGGAGAGAGAGAACAGTGCAGACTGAGGAGGGAGAGAGAACAGTGCAGACTAAGGAGAGAGAGAGAGAGCAGTGCAGACTGAGGAGAGAGATAACAGTGCAGACTGAGGAGAGAGAGTGAAGAGTGCAGACTGAGGAGAGAGAGAACTGTGCAGACTGAGGAGAGAGAGAGAGAGAGGCATCAGTGGACACTGAGTAGAGAGAGAGCAATGCAGACTGAGGAGAGAGAGAACAGTGCAGACTGAGGAGAGAGAGAACAGTGCAGACTGAGGAGAGAGAAAACAGTGCAGACTGAGGAGAGAGTGAATAGTGCAGACTGAGGAGAGAGAGGACCGTGCAGACTGAGGAGAGAGAGAACAGTGCAGACTGAGGAGAGGGAGAGAACAGTCCAGACTGAGAAGAGAGAACAGTGGAACAGAGCAGACTGAGGAGAGAGAGAGAGAAAACAGTGCAGACAGAGGATAGAGAGAGAACAGTGCAGACTGAGGAGAGAGAGTGAGAGCAGTGCAGACTAATGAGAGAGAGAACAGTGCAGACTGAGGAGAGAGACAGAACAGTGCAGAGTGAGGAGAGAGAGAACAGTGCAGACTGAGGAGAGAGAAAACAGTGCAGTCTGAAGAGAGAGAGAGAAGAGTGCAGACTGAGGAGAGAGTGAACAGTGCAGACTGAGGAGAGAGAGAGAGAACAGTGCAGACTGAGTAGAGGGAGAACAGTGCAGACTGAGGAGAGGGAAAGAACAGTCCAGACTGAGAAGAGAGAACAGTGGAACAGAGCAGACTGAGGAGAGAGAGAGAGAAAACAGTGCAGACTGAGGAGAGAGAGAGAACAGTGCAGACTGAGGAGAGAGAGTGAGAACAGTGCAGACTTAGGAGAGAGAGAACAGTGCAGACTGAGGAGAGAGAAAACAGTGCAGACTGAGGAGAGAGAGAGAACAGTGCAGACTGAGAAGAGAGAACAGTGGAACAGAGCAGACTGAGGAGTGAGAGAGAGAACAGTGCAGAATGAGGAGGGAGAGAGAACAGTGCAGACTAAGGAGAATGAGAGAGCAGTGCAGACTGAGGAGAGAGAGAGAGAGAGGCATCAGTGGACACTGAGTAGAGTGAGAGCAGTGCAGACTGAGGAGAGAGAGAACAGTGCAGACTGAGGAGAGAGAGAACAGTGCAGACTGAGGAGAGAGAGAGAAAAGTGCAGACTGAGGAGAGAGAGAACAGTGCAGACTGAGGAGAGAGAGAGAACAGTGCAGAGTGAGGAGAGAGAGAAAAGTGCAGACTGAGGAGAGAGAAAACAGTGCAGACTGAGGAGAGAGAGAGAAGAGTGCAGACTGAGGAGAGAGTGAACAGTGAAGACTGAGGAGAGAGAGAGAGAACAGTGCAGACTGAGTAGAGAGAGAGAAGAGTGCAGACTGAGGAGAGAGTGAAGAGTGCAGACTGAGGAGAGAGAGAGAACAGTGCAGACTGAGTAGAGGGATAACAGTGCAGACTGAGGAGAGGGAGAGAACAGTCCAGACTGAGAAGAGAGAACAGTGGAACAGAGCAGACTGAGGAGAGACAGAGAAAAAACAGTGCAGACTGAGGCGAGAGAGAGAACAGTGCAGACTGAGGAGAGAGAGTGAGAACAGTACAGACTTAGGAGAGAGAGAACAGTGCAGACTGAGGAGGGAGAGAGAACAGTGCAGACTAAGGAGAGAGAGAGCAGTGCAGACTGAGGAGAGTGAGAACAGTGCAGACTGAGGAGAGAGAGAGAGAGGCATCAGTGGACACTGAGTAGAGAGAGAGCAGTGCTGAATGAGGAGAGAGAGAATAGTGCAGACTGAGGAGAGAGAGAACAGTGCAGACTGAGGAGAGAGAGAGAAAAATGCAGACTGAGGAGAGAGAGAACAGTGCAGACTAATGAGAGAGAGTACAGTGCAGACTGAGGAGAGAGAGAGAACAGTGCAGAGTGAGGAGAGAGAGAACAGTGCAGACTGAGGAGAGAGAAAACAGTGCAGACTGAGGAGACAGTGAACAGTGCAGACTGAGGAGAGAGAGGACCGTGCAAACTGAGGAGAGAGAACAATGTAGACTGAGTAAGGAGAGAACAGTGCAGACTTAGGAGAGAGAGATCAGTGCACACTGAGGAGAGAGAGAACTGCAGACTGAGGAGAGAGAGAACAGTGCAGACTGAGGAGACAGAGAGAGAAAAGTGCAGACAGAGGAGAGAGAGGGAACAGTGCGGACTGAGGAGAGAGAGAACTGTGCAGACTGAGGAGATAGAACAGTGCAGACTGTGGAGAGAGAGAACAGTGCAGACAGAGGAGAGAGAGAGAGAGTAGTGCAGACTGAGTAGAGAGAGAGAACAGTGCAGAGTGTGGAGAGAGAGAACAGTGCAGACTGAGGAGAGAGAAAACAGTGCAGACTGAGAAGAGAGTGAACAGTGCAGACTGAGGAGAGAGAGAGAACAGTGCAGAGTGTGGAGAGAGAGAACAGTGCAGACTGAGGAGAGAGAAAACAGTGCAGACTGAGGAGAGAGTGAACAGTGCAGACTGAGGAGAGAGAGGACCGTGCAGACTGAGGAGAGAGAGAACAGTGCAGACTGAGGAGAGGGAGAGAACACTCCAGACTGAGAAGAGAGAACAGTGGAACAAAGCAAACTGAGGAGAGAGAGAGAGAAAACAGTGCAGACTGAGGAGAGAGAGGGAACAGAGCAGACTGAGGAGAGAGAGTGAGAACAGTGCAGACTTAGGAGAGAGAGAACAGTGCAGACTGAGGAGGGAGAGAGAACAGTGGAGACTAAGGAGAGAGAGAGAGCAGTGCAGACTGAGGAGAGAGATAACAGTGCAGACTGAGGAGAGAGAGAGAAGAGTGCAGACTGAGGAGAGAGAGAACAGTGCAGACTGAGGAGAGAGAGAGAGAACAGTGCAGACAGAGGAGAGAGAGAACAGTGCAGACTAATGAGATAGAGAACAGTGCAGACTGAGGAGAGAGAGAACAGTGCAGAGTGAGGAGAGAGAGAACAGTGCAGACTGAGGAGAGAGAGAACAGTGCAGACTGAGGAGAGAGAGAACAGTGCAGACTGAGGAGAGAGAGAGAAGAGTGCAGACTGAGGAGAGAGAGAACTGTGCAGACTGAGGAGAGAGAGAGAGAGAGGCATCAGTGGACACTGAGTAGAGAGAGAGCAATGCAGACTGAGGAGAGAGAGAACAGTGCAGACTGAGGAGAGAGAGAACAGTGCAGACTGAGGAGAGAGAAAACAGTGCAGACTGAGGAGAGAGTGAACAGTGCAGACTGAGGAGAGAGAGGACCGTGCAGACTGAGGAGAGAGAGAACAGTGCAGACTGAGGAGAGGGAGAGAACAGTCCAGACTGAGAAGAGAGAACAGTGGAACAGAGCAGACTGAGGAGAGAGAGAGAGAAAACAGTGCAGACAGAGGATAGAGAGAGAACAGTGCAGACTGAGGAGAGAGAGTGAGAGCAGTGCAGACTAATGAGAGAGAGAACAGTGCAGACTGAGGAGAGAGACAGAACAGTGCAGAGTGAGGAGAGAGAGAACAGTGCAGACTGAGGAGAGAGAAAACAGTGCAGTCTGAAGAGAGAGAGAGAAGAGTGCAGACTGAGGAGAGAGTGAACAGTGCAGACTGAGGAGAGAGAGAGAGAACAGTGCAGACTGAGTAGAGGGAGAACAGTGCAGACTGAGGAGAGGGAGAGAACAGTCCAGACTGAGAAGAGGGAACAGTGGAACAGAGCAGACTGAGGAGAGAGAGAGAGAAAACAGTGCAGACTGAGGAGAGAGAGAGAACAGTGCAGACTGAGGAGAGAGAGTGAGAACAGTGCAGACTTAGGAGAGAGAGAACAGTGCAGATTGAGGAGAGGGAGAGAACAGTCCAGACTGAGAAGAGAGAACAGTGGAACAGAGCAGACTGAGGAGTGAGAGAGAGAACAGTGCAGACTTAGGAGAGAGAGAACAGTGCAGAATGAGGAGGGAGAGAGAACAGTGCAGACTAAGGAGAGCGAGAGAGCAGTGCAGACTGAGGAGAGAGAGAGAGAGAGGCATCAGTGGACACTGAGTAGAGTGAGAGCAGTGCAGACTGAGGAGAGAGAGAACAGTGCAGACTGAGGAGAGAGAGAATAGTGCAGACTGAGGAGAGAGAGAGAAAAGTGCAGACTGAGGAGAGAGAGAACAGTGCAGACTGAGGAGAGAGAGAGAACAGTGCAGAGTGAGGAGAGAGAGAAAAGTGCAGACTGAGGAGAGACAAAACAGTGCAGACTGAGGAGAGAGAGAGAAGAGTGCAGACTGAGGAGAGAGTGAACAGTGCAGACTGAGGAGAGAGAGAGAGAACAGTGCAGACTGAGTAGAGAGAGAGAAGAGTGCAGACTGAGGAGAGAGTGAAGAGTGCAGACTGAGGAGAGAGAGAGAGAACAGTGCAGACTGAGTAGAGGGATAACAGTGCAGACTGAGGAGAGGGAGAGAACAGTCCAGACTGAGAAGAGAGAACAGTGGAACAGAGCAGACTGAGGAGAGACAGAGAAAAAACAGTGCAGACTGAGGCGAGAGAGAGAACAGTGCAGACTGAGGAGAGAGAGTGAGAACAGTGCAGACTTAGGAGAGAGAGAACAGTGCAGACTGAGGAGGGAGAGAGAACAGTGCAGACTAAGGAGAGAGAGAGCAGTGCAGACTGAGGAGAGTGAGAACAGTGCAGACTGAGGAGAGAGAGAGAGAGGCATCAGTGGACACTGAGTAGAGAGAGAGCAGTGCTGAATGAGGAGAGAGAGAACAGTGCAGACTGAGGAGAGAGAGAACAGTGCAGACTGAGGAGAGAGAGAGAAAAGTGCAGACTGAGGAGAGAGAGAACAGTGCAGACTAATGAGAGAGAGTACAGTGCAGACTGAGGAGAGAGAGAGAACAGTGCAGAGTGAGGAGAGAGAGAACAGTGCAGACTGAGGAGAGAGAAAACAGTGCAGACTGAGGAGACAGTGAACAGTGCAGACTGAGGAGAGAGAGGACCGTGCAGACTGAGGAGAGAGAACAATGTAGACTGAGTAGGGAGAGAACAGTGCAGACTTAGGAGAGAGAGATCAGTGCACACTGAGGAGAGAGAGAACTGCAGACTGAGGAGAGAGAGAACAGTGCAGACTGAGGAGAGAGAGAGAGAAAAGTGCAGACAGAGGAGAGAGAGGGAACAGTGCAGACTGAGGAGAGAGAGAACAGTGCAGACTGAGGAGAGAGAACAGTGCAGACTGTGGAGAGAGAGAACAGTGCAGACAGAGGAGAGAGAGAGAGAGTAGTGCAGACTGAGTAGAGAGAGAGAAAAGTGCAGACTGAGGAGGGAGAGAGAACAGTGGAGACTAAGGAGAGAGAGAGAGCAGTGCAGACTGAGGAGAGAGATAACAGTGCAGACTGAGGAGAGAGAGAGAAGAGTGCAGACTGAGGAGAGAGAGAACAGTGCAGACTGAGGAGAGAGAGAGAGAACAGTGCAGACAGAGGGGAGAGAGAACAGTGCAGACTAATGAGATAGAGAACAGTGCAGACTGAGGAGAGAGAGAACAGTGCAGAGTGAGGAGAGAGAGAACAGTGCAGACTGAGGAGAGAGAGAACAGTGCAGACTGAGGAGAGAGAGAACAGTGCAGACTGAGGAGAGAGAGAGAGAAGACTGCAGACAGAGGAGAGAGAGAACAGTGCAGACTAATGAGAGAGAGAACAGTGCAGACAGAGTAGAGAGAGAACAGTGCAGAATGAGGAGAGAGAGAACAGTGCAGACTGAGGAGAGAGAAAACAGTGCAGACTGAGGAGAGAGAGAGAAGAGCGCAGACTGAGGAGAGAGTGAACAGTGCAGACTGAGGAGAGAGAGAGAGAACAGTGCAGACTGAGTAGAGGGAGAACAGTGCAGACTGAGGAGAGGGAGAGAACAGTCCAGTCTGAGAAGAGAGAACAGTGGAACAGAGCAGACTGAGGAGAGAGAGAGAGAAAACTGTGCAGACTGAGGAGAGAGAGAGAACAGTGCAGACTGAGGAGAGAGAGTGAGAACAGTGCAGACTTAGGAGAGAGAGAACAGTGCAGACTGAGGAGGGAGAGAGAACAGTGCAGACTAAGGAGAGAGAGAGAGAGCAGTGCAGACTGAGGAGAGAGATAACAGTGCAGACTGAGGAGAGAGAGAGAAGAGTGCAGACTGAGGAGAGAGAGAACTGTGCAGACTGAGGAGAGAGAGAGAGAGAGGCATCAGTGGACACTGAGTAGAGAGAGAGCAATGCAGACTGAGGAGAGAGAGAACAGTGCAGACTGAGGAGAGAGAGAACAGTGCAGACTGAGGAGAGAGAAAACAGTGCAGACTGAGGAGAGAGTGAACAGTGCAGACTGAGGAGAGAGAGGACCGTGCAGACTGAGGAGAGAGAGAACAGTGCAGACTGAGGAGAGGGAGAGAACAGTCCAGACTGAGAAGAGAGAACAGTGGAACAGAGCAGACTGAGGAGAGAGAGAGAGAAAACAGTGCAGACAGAGGATAGAGAGAGAACAGTGCAGACTGAGGAGAGAGAGTGAGAGCAGTGCAGACTAATGAGAGAGAGAAAAGTGCAGACTGAGGAGAGAGACAGAACAGTGCAGAGTGAGGAGAGAGAGAACAGTGCAGACTGAGGTGAGAGAAAACAGTGCAGTCTGAAATGAGAGAGAGAAGAGTGCAGACTGAGGAGAGAGTGAACAGTGCAGACTTAGGAGAGAGAGAACAGTGCAGACTGAGGAGGGAGAGAGAACAGTGCAGACTGAGTAGAGGGAGAACAGTGCAGACTGAGGAGAGGGAGAGAACAGTCCAGACTGAGAAGAGAGAACAGTGGAACAGAGCAGACTGAGGAGAGACAGAGAAAAAACAGTGCAGACTGAGGAGAGAGAGAGAACAGTGCAGAGTGTGGAGAGAGAGAACAGTGCAGACTGAGGAGAGAGAAAACAGTGCAGACTGAGGAGAGATTGAACAGTGCAGACTGAGGAGAGAGAGGAGCGTGCAGACTGAGGAGAGAGAGAACAGTGCAGACTGAGGAGAGGGAGAGAACAGTCCAGTCTGAGAAGAGAGAACAGTGGAACAGAGCAGACTGAGGAGTGAGAGAGAGAAAACAGTGCAGACTGAGGAGAGAGAGAGAACAGTGCAGACTGAGGAGAGAGAGTGAGAACAGTGCAGACTTAGGCGAGAGAGAACAGTGCAGAATGAGGAGGGAGAGAGAACAGTGCAGACTAAGGAGAGAGAGAGAGCAGTGCAGATTGAGGAGAGAGAGAGAGAGAGGCATCAGTGGACACTGAGTAGAGCGAGAGCAGTGCAGACTGAGGAGAGAGAGAACAGTTCAGACTGAGGAGAGAGAGAGAAAAGTGCAGACTGAGGAGAGAGTGAACAGTGTAGACTGAGGAGAGAGAGAGGACAGTGCAGACTGAGGAGAGAGAGAACAGTGCAGACTGAGGAGAGAGAGAGTGCAGACTGAGGAGAGAGAGAGAACAGTGCAAACTGAGGAGAGAGAGCACAGTGCAGACTGAGGAGAGAGAGAGCTCAGTGTAGACTGACGAGAAAGAGAGAACAGTGCCGACTGAGAGAGAGAGAGAACAGTGCCGACTGAGGAGAGAGTGAACAGTGCAGACTGAGGAGAGAGAGTGAGAACAGTGCAGACTTAGGAGAGAGAGAACAGTGCATACTGAGCAGACAGAGAACAGTGCAGACTGAGGAGAGAGAGAGAAGAGTGCAGACTGAGGAGAGAGAAAACAGTGCAGACTGAGGAGAGAGTGAACAGTGCAGACTGAGGAGAGAGAGGACCGTGCAGACTGAGGAGAGAGAGAACAGTGCAGACTGAGGAGAGGGAGAGAACAGTCCAGACTGAGAAGAGAGAACAGTGGAACAGAGCAGACTGAGGAGAGAGAGAGAGAAAACAGTGCAGACAGAGGATAGAGAGAGAAACAGTGCAGACTGAGGAGAGAGAGTGAGAGCAGTGCAGACTAATGAGAGAGAGAACAGTGCAGACTGAGGAGAGAGACAGAACAGTGCAGAGTGAGGAGAGAGAGAACAGTGCAGACTGAGGAGAGAGAAAACAGTGCAGTCTGAAATGAGAGAGAGAAGAGTGCAGACTGAGGAGAGAGTGAACAGTGCAGACTTAGGAGAGAGAGAACAGTGCAGACTGAGGAGGGAGAGAGAACAGTGCAGACTGAGTAGAGGGAGAACAGTGCAGACTGAGGAGAGGGAGAGAACAGTCCAGACTGAGAAGAGAGAACAGTGGAACAGAGCAGACTGAGGAGAGACAGAGAAAAAACAGTGCAGACTGAGGAGAGAGAGAGAACAGTGCAGAGTGTGGAGAGAGAGAACAGTGCAGACTGAGGAGAGAGAAAACAGTGCAGACTGAGGAGAGATTGAACAGTGCAGACTGAGGAGAGAGAGGAGCGTGCAGACTGAGGAGAGAGAGAACAGTGCAGAGTGAGGAGAGAGAGTACAGTGCAGACTGAGGAGAGAGAGAGCAGTGCAGACTGAGGAGAGAGAGAACAGTGCAGACAGAGGAGAGAGAGAGAACAGTGCAGAGTGTGGAGAGAGAGAACAGTGCAGACAGAGGAGAGAGAAAACAGTGCAGACTGAGGAGAGAGAGAAACAGTGCAGACTGAGGAGAGGAGAGAGAGAAAAGTGCAGACTGAGGAGAGGGAGAACAGTGCAGACTGAGGAGAGAGAGAGAACAGTGCAGACTGTGGAGAGAGAGAACAGTGCAGACAGAGGAGAGAGAGAACAGTGCAGACTGAGGAGCGAGAAAACAGTGCAGACTGAGGAGAAAGTGAACAGTGCAGACTGAGGAGAGAGAGGACCGTTCAGACTGAGGAGAGTGAGAGAACAGTCCAGACTGAGAAGAGAGAACAGTGGAACAGAGCAGACTGAGGAGAGAGAGAGAGAAAACAGTGCAGACTGTGGAGAGAGTGTGACAACAGTGCAGACTTAGGAGAGAGAGAACAGTGCAGACTGAGGAAAGAGAGAGAACAGTGCAGACTGAGGAGAGAGAGAGAAGAGTGCAGACTGAGGAGAGAGAGAACAGTGCAGACTGAGGAGAGAGAGAGAACTGTGCAGACAGAGGAGAGAGAGAACAGTGCAGACTAATGAGAGAGAGAACAGTGCAGACTGAGGAGAGAGAGAGAACAGTGCAGAGTGAGGAGAGAGAGAACAGTGCAGACTGAGGAGAGAGAGAACAGTGTAGACTGAGGAGAGAGAGAGAAGAGTGCAGACAGAGGAGAGAGAGAACAGTGCAGACTAATGAGAGAGAGAGCAGTGCAGACTGAGGAGAGAGAGAGAACAGTGCAGAGTGAGGAGAGAGAGAACAGTGCAGACTGAGGAGAGAGAAAACAGTGCAGACTGAGGAGAGAGAGAGAAGAGTGCAGACTGAGGAGAGAGTGAACAGTGCAGACTGAGGAGAGAGAGAGAGAACAGTGCAGACTGAGTAGAGAGAGAGAAGAGTGCAGACTGAGGAGAGAGTGAAGAGTGCAGACTGAGGAGAGAGAGAGAGAACAATGCAGGACTGAGTAGAGGGATAACAGTGCAGACTGAGGAGAGGGAGAGAACAGTCCAGACTGAGAAGAGAGAACAGTGGAACAGAGCAGACTGAGGAGAGAGAGAGAAAAAACAGTGCAGACTGAGGAGAGAGAGAGAACAGTGCAGACTGAGGAGAGAGAGTGAGAACAGTGCAGACTTAGGAGAGAGAGAACAGTGCAGACTGAGAAGGGAGAGAGAACAGTGCAGACTAAGGAGAGAGAGAGGCAGTGCAGACTGAGGAGAGTGAGAACAGTGCAGACTGAGGAGAGAGAGAGAGAGGCATCAGTGGACACTGAGTAGAGAGAGAGCAGTGCAGGACTGAGGAGAGAGAGAACAGTGCAGACTGAGGAGAGAGAGAACAGTGCAGACTGAGGAGAGAGAGAGAAAAGTGCAGACTGAGGAGAGAGAGAACAGTGCAGACTAATGAGAGAGAGAACAGTGCAGACTGAGGAGAGAGAAAACAGTGCAGTCTGAGGAGACAGTGAACAGTGCAGACGTAGGAGAGAGAGATCAGTGCACACTGAGGAGAGAGAGAACTGCAGACTGAGGGAGAGAGAGAACAGTGCAGACTGAGGAGAGAGAGAGAGAAAAGTGCAGACTGAGGAGAGAGAGGGAACAGTGCAGACTGAGGAGAGAGAGAACAGTGGAGACTGAGGAGAGAGAGAGAACAGAGCAGACTGTGGAGAGAGAGAACAGTGCAGACAGAGGAGAGAGAGAGAGAGTAGTGCAGACTGAGGAGACACGGAACAGTGCATACTGAGGAGAGAGAGAGAACAGTGCAGACTGAGGAGGGAGAGAGAACAGTGCAGACTGAGGAGAGAGAAAGAAAGTGCAGACTGAGGAGAGAGAGAGAACAGTGCAGAGTGTGGAGAGAGAGAACAGTGCAGACTGAGGAGAGAGAAAACAGTGCAGACTGAGGAGAGAGTGAACAGTGCAGACTGAGGAGAGAGAGGACCGTGCAGACTGAGGAGAGAGAGAACAGTCCAGACTGAGAAGAGAGAACAGTGGAACAGAGCAGACTGAGGAGAGAGAGAGAGAAAACAGTGCAGACTGTGGAGAGAGAGTGAGAACAGTGCAGACTTAGGAGAGAGAGAACAGTGCAGACTGAGGAGGGAGAGAGAGCAGTGCAGACTGAGGGAGAGAGAGAGAAGAGGGCAGACTGAGGAGTGAGTGAACAGTGCATACTGAGGAGAGAGAGGACCGTGCATACTGAGGAGAGTGAGAACAGTGCAGACTGAGGAGAGGGAGAGAACAGTGCAGACTGAGGAGAGAGAGAGAAGAGTGCAGAATGAGGAGAGAGAGAACAGTGCAGACTGAGGAGAGAGAGAGAACTGTGCAGACAGAGGAGAGAGAGAACAGTGCAGACTAATGAGAGAGAGAACAGTGCAGACTGAGGAGAGAGAGAGAACAGTGCAGAGTGAGGAGAGAGAGAACAGTGCAGACTGAGGAGAGAGAGAACAGTGTAGACTGAGGAGAGAGAGAGAGAAGAGTGCAGACAGAGGAGAGAGAGAACAGTGCAGACTAATGAGAGAGAGAGCAGTGAAGACTGAGGGGAGAGAGAGAACAGTGCAGAGTGAGGAGAGAGAGAACAGTGCAGACTGAGGAGAGAGAAAACAGTGCAGACTGAGGAGAGAGAGAGAAGAGTGCAGACTGAGGAGAGAGTGAACAGTGCAGACTGAGGAGAAAGAGAGAGAACAGTGCAGACTGAGTAGAGAGAGAGAAGAGTGCAGACTGAGGAGAGAGAGAACAGTGTAGACTGAGGAGAGAGAGAGAGAAGAGTGCAGACAGAGGAGAGAGAGAACAGTGCAGACTAATGAGAGAGAGAGCAGTGCAGACTGAGGAGAGAGAGAGAACAGTGCAGAGTGAGGAGAGAGAGAACAGTGCAGACTGAGGAGAGAGAAAACAGTGCAGACTGAGGAGAGAGAGAGAAGAGTGCAGACTGAAGAGAGAGTGAACAGTGCAGACTGAGGAGAGAGAGAGAGAACAGTGCAGACTGAGTAGAGAGAGAGAAGAGTGCAGACTGAGGAGAGAGTGAAGAGTGCAGACTGAGGAGAGAGAGAGAGAACAGTGCAGACTGAGTAGAGGGATAACAGTGCAGACTGAGGAGACGGAGAGAACAGTCCAGACTGAGAAGAGAGAACAGTGGAACAGAGCAGACTGAGGAGAGAGAGAGAAAAAACAGTGCAGACTGAGGAGAGAGAGAGAACAGTGCAGACTGAGGAGAGAGAGTGAGAACAGTGCAGACTTAGGAGAGAGAGAACAGTGCAGACTGAGGAGGGAGAGAGAACAGTGCAGACTAAGGAGAGAGAGAGCAGTGCAGACTGAGGAGAGTGAGAACAGTGCAGACTGAGGAGAGAGAGAGAGAGGCATCAGTGGACACTGAGTAGAGAGAGAGCAGTGCAGACTGAGGAGAGAGAGAACAGTGCAAACTGAGGAGAGAGAGAACAGTGCAGTCTGAGGAGACAGTGAACAGTGCAGACTGAGGAGAGAGAGGACAGTGCAGACTGAGGAGAGAGAACAATGTAGACTGAGTAGGGAGAGAACAGTGCAGACTTAGGAGAGAGAGATCAGTGCACACTGACGAGAGAGAGAACTGCAGACTGAGGAGAGAGAGAACAGTGCAGACTGAGGAGAGAGAGAGAGAAAAGTGCAGACTGAGGAGAGAGAGGGAACAGTGCAGACTGAGGAGAGAGAGAACAGAGCAGACTGAGGAGAGAGAGAGAACAGAGCAGACTGTGGAGAGAGAGAACAGTGCAGACAGAGGAGAGAGAGAGAGAGTAGTGCAGACTGAGGAGACACGGAACAGTGCATACTGAGGAGAGAGAGAGAACAGTGCAGACTGAGGAGGGAGAGAGAACAGTGCAGACTGAGGAGAGAGAAAGAAAAGTGCAGACTGAGGAGAGAGAGAGAACAGTGCAGAGTGTGGAGAGAGAGAACAGTGCAGACTGAGGAGAGAGAAAACAGTGCAGACTGAGGAGAGAGTGAACAGTGCAGACTGAGGAGAGAGAGGACTGTGCAGACTGAGGAGAGAGAGAACAGTGCAGACTGAGGAGAGGGAGAGAACAGTCCAGACTGAGAAGAGAGAACAGTGGAACAAAGCAGACTGAGGAGAGAGAGAGAGAAAACAGTGCAGACTGAGGAGAGAGAGAGAACAGTGCAGACTGAGGAGAGAGAGTGAGAACAGTGCAGACTTAGGAGAGAGAGAGAGCAGTGCAGACTGAGGAGAGAGATAACAGTGCAGACTGAGGAGAGAGAGAGAAGAGTGCAGACTGAGGAGAGAGAGAACAGTGCAGACTGAGGAGAGAGAGAGAGAACGACAGAGGAGAGAGAGAACAGTGCAGACTGAGGAGAGAGAGAACAGTGCAGAGTGAGGAGAGAGAGAACAGTGCAGACTGAGGAGAGAGAGAACAGTGCAGACTGAGGAGAGAGAGAACAGTGCAGACTGAGGAGAGAGAGAACAGTGCAGACTGAGGAGAGAGAGAACAGTGCAGAGTGAGGAGAGAGAGGACAGTGCAGACTGAGGAGAGAGAACAATGTAGACTGAGTAGGGAGAGAACAGTAGAGACTTAGGAGAGAGAGATCAGTGCACACTGAGGAGAGAGAGAACTGCAGACTGAGGAGAGAGAGAACAGTGCAGACTGAGGAGAGAGAGAGAGAAAAGTGCAGACTGAGGAGAGAGAGGGAACAGTACAGACTGAGGAGAGAGAGAGAAGAGTGCAGACTGAGGAGAGAGTGAACAGTGCAGACTGAGGAGAGAGAGAGAGAACAGTGCAGACTGAGTAGAGGGAGAACAGTGCAGACTGAGGAGAGGGAGAGACCAGTCCAGACTGAGAAGAGAGAACAGTGGAACAGAGCAGACTGAGGAGAGAGAGAGAGAGAACAGTGCAGACTGAGGAGAGAGAGAGAGAACAGTGCAGACTGAGGAGGGAGAGAGAACAGTGCAGACTAAGGAGAGAGGGAGAGCAGTGCAGACTGAGGAGAGAGATAACAGTGCAGACTGAGGAGAGAGAGAGAAGAGTGCAGACTGAGGAGAGAGTGAACAGTGCAGACTGAGGAGAGAGAGAGAGAGAGGCATCAGTGCACACTGAGTAAAGAGAGAGCAGTGCACACTGAGGAGAGAGAGAACAGTGCAGACTGAGGAGAGAGAAAACAGTGCAGACTGAGGAGAGAGTGAACAGTGCAGACTGAGGAGAGAGAGGACCGTGCAGACTGAGGAGAGAGAGAACAGTGCAGACTGAGGAGAGGGAGAGAACAGTCGAGACTGAGAAGAGAGAACAGTAGAACAGAGCAGACTGAGGAGAGAGAGAGAGAAAACAGTGCAGACTGAAGAGAGAGAGAGAACAGTGCAGACTGAGGAGAGAGACAGAACAGTGCAGAGTGAGGAGAGAGAGAACAGTGCAGACAGAGGAGAGAGAAAACAGTGCAGACTGAAGAGAGAGAGAGAAGAGTGCAGACTGAGGAGAGAGTGAACAGTGCAGACTGAGGAGAGAGAGAGAACAGTGCAGAGTGAGGAGAGAGAGAACAGTGCAGACTGAGGAGAAAGAAAACAGTGCAGACTGAGGAGAGAGAGAGAAGAGTGCAGACTGAGGAGAGAGTGAACAGTGCAGACTGAGGAGAGAGAGAGAGAACAGTGCAGACTGAGTAGAGAGAGAGAAGAGTGCAGACTGAGGAGAGAGTGAAGAGTGCAGACTGAGGAGAGAGAGAGAGAACAGTGCAGACTGAGTAGAGGGATAACAGTGCAGACTGAGGAGAGGGAGAGAACAGTCCAGACTGAGAAGAGAGAACAGTGGAACAGAGCAGACTGAGGAGAGAGAGAGAAAAAACAGTGCAGACTGAGGAGAGAGAGAGAACAGTGCAGACTGAGAGAGAGTGAGAACAGTGCAGACTTAGGAGAGAGAGAACAGTGCAGACTGAGGAGGGAGAGAGAACAGTGCAGACTAAGGAGAGAGAGAGCAGTGCAGACTGAGGAGAGTGAGAACAGTGCAGACTGAGGAGAGAGAGAGAGAGGCATCAGTGGACACTGAGTAGAGAGAGAGCAGTGCAGACTGAGGAGAGAGAGAACACTGCAGACTGAGGAGAGAGAGAACAGTGCAGACTGAGGAGAGAGAGAGAAAAGTGCAGACTGAGGAGAGAGAGAACAGTGCAGACTAATGAGAGAGAGAACAGTGCAGACTGAGGAGAGAGAAAACAGTGCAGTCTGAGGAGACAGTGAACAGTGCAGACTGAGGAGAGAGAGGACAGTGCAGACTGAGGAGAGAGAACAATGTAGACTGAGTAGGGAGAGAACAGTGCAGACTTAGGAGAGAGAGATCAGTGCACACTGAGGAGAGAGAGAACTGCAGACTGAGGAGAGAGAGAACAGTGCAGACTGAGGAGAGAGAGAGAGAAAAGTGCAGACTGAGGAGAGAGAGGGAACAGTGCAGACTGAGGAGAGAGAGAACAGTGCAGACTGAGGAGAGAGAGAGAACAGAGCAGACTGGAGAGAGAGAACAGTGCAGACAGAGGAGAGAGAGAGAGTAGTGCAGACTGAGGAGACACGGAACAGTGCATACTGAGGAGAGAGAGAGAACAGTGCAGACTGAGGAGGGAGAGAGAACAGTGCAGACTGAGGAGAGAGAAAGAAAAGTGCAGACTGAGGAGAGAGAGAGAACAGTGCAGAGTGTGGAGAGAGAGAGCAGTGCAGACTGAGGAGAGAGAAAACAGTGCAGACTGAGGAGAGAGTGAACAGTGCAGACTGAGGAGAGAGAGGACCGTGCAGACTGAGGAGAGAGAGAACAGTGCAGACTGAGGAGAGGGAGAGAACAGTCCAGACTGAGAAGAGAGAACAGTGGAACAAAGCAGACTGAGGAGAGAGAGAGAGAAAACAGTGCAGACTGAGGAGAGAGAAAACAGTGCAGACTGAGGAGAGAGAGAGAAGAGTGCAGACTGAGGAGAGAGTGAACAGTGCAGACTGAGGAGAGAGAGAGAGAACAGTGCAGACTGAGTAGAGAGAGAGAAGAGTGCAGACTGAGGAGAGAGTGAAGAGTGCAGACTGAGGAGAGAGAGAGAGAACAGTGCAGACTGAGTAGAGGGATAACAGTGCAGACTGAGGAGAGGGAGAGAACAGTCCAGACTGAGAAGAGAGAACAGTGGAACAGAGCAGACTGAGGAGAGAGAGAGAAAAAACAGTGCAGACTGAGGAGAGAGAGAGAACAGTGCAGACTGAGAGAGAGTGAGAACAGTGCAGACTTAGGAGAGAGAGAACAGTGCAGACTGAGGAGGGAGAGAGAACAGTGCAGACTAAGGAGAGAGAGAGCAGTGCAGACTGAGGAGAGTGAGAACAGTGCAGACTGAGGAGAGAGAGAGAGAGGCATCAGTGGACACTGAGTAGAGAGAGAGCAGTGCAGACTGAGGAGAGAGAGAACACTGCAGACTGAGGAGAGAGAGAACAGTGCAGACTGAGGAGAGAGAGAGAAAAGTGCAGACTGAGGAGAGAGAGAACAGTGCAGACTAATGAGAGAGAGAACAGTGCAGACTGAGGAGAGAGAAAACAGTGCAGTCTGAGGAGACAGTGAACAGTGCAGACTGAGGAGAGAGAGGACAGTGCAGACTGAGGAGAGAGAACAATGTAGACTGAGTAGGGAGAGAACAGTGCAGACTTAGGAGAGAGAGATCAGTGCACACTGAGGAGAGAGAGAACTGCAGACTGAGGAGAGAGAGAACAGTGCAGACTGAGGAGAGAGAGAGAGAAAAGTGCAGACTGAGGAGAGAGAGGGAACAGTGCAGACTGAGGAGAGAGAGAACAGTGCAGACTGAGGAGAGAGAGAGAACAGAGCAGACTGGAGAGAGAGAACAGTGCAGACAGAGGAGAGAGAGAGAGTAGTGCAGACTGAGGAGACACGGAACAGTGCATACTGAGGAGAGAGAGAGAACAGTGCAGACTGAGGAGGGAGAGAGAACAGTGCAGACTGAGGAGAGAGAAAGAAAAGTGCAGACTGAGGAGAGAGAGAGAACAGTGCAGAGTGTGGAGAGAGAGAGCAGTGCAGACTGAGGAGAGAGAAAACAGTGCAGACTGAGGAGAGAGTGAACAGTGCAGACTGAGGAGAGAGAGGACCGTGCAGACTGAGGAGAGAGAGAACAGTGCAGACTGAGGAGAGGGAGAGAACAGTCCAGACTGAGAAGAGAGAACAGTGGAACAAAGCAGACTGAGGAGAGAGAGAGAGAAAACAGTGCAGACTGAGGAGAGAGAGTGAGAACAGTGCAGACTTAGGAGAGAGAGAACAGTGCAGACTGAGGAGGGAGAGATAACAGTGCAGACTAAGGAGAGAGAGAGAGCAGTGCAGACTGAGGAGAGAGATAACAGTGCAGACTGAGGAGAGAGAGAGAAGAGTGCAGACTGAGGAGAGAGAGAACAGTGCAGACTGAGGAGAGAGAGAGAGAACAGTGCAGACAGAGGAGAGAGAGAACAGTGCAGACTGAGGAGAGAGAGAACAGTGCAGAGTGAGGAGAGAGAGAACAGTGCAGACTGAGGAGACAGAGAACAGTGCAGACTGAGGAGAGAGAGAACAGTGCAGACTGAGGAGAGAGAGAGAGAAGAGTGCAGACAGAGGAGAGAGAGAACAGTGCAGACTGAGGAGAGAGAGAAATGTGCAGAGTGAGGAGAGAGAGAACAGTGCAGAGTGAGGAGAGAGAGAACAGTGCAGACTGAGGAGAGAGAAAACAGTGCAGACTGAGGAGAGAGAGGACAGTGCAGACTGAGGAGAGAGAACAATGTAGACTGAGTAGGGAGAGAACAGTGCAGACTTAGGAGAGAGAGATCAGTGCACACTGAGGAGAGAGAGAACTGCAGACTGAGGAGACACGGAACAGTGCATACTGAGGAGAGAGAGAGAAGAGTGCAGACTGAGATGGGAGAGAGAACAGTGCAGACTGAGGAGAGAGAAAGAAAAGTGCAGACTGAGGAGAGAGAGAGAACAGTGCAGAGTGTGGAGAGAGAGAGCAGTGCAGACTGAGGAGAGAGAAAACAGTGCAGACTGAGGAGAGAGTGAACAGTGCAGACTGAGGAGAGAGAGGACCGTGCAGACTGAGGAGAGAGAGAACAGTGCAGACTGAGGAGAGGGAGAGAACAGTCCAGACTGAGAAGAGAGAACAGTGGAACAAAGCAGACTGAGGAGAGAGAGAGAGAAAACAGTGCAGACTGAGGAGAGAGAGAGAACAGTGCAGACTGAGGAGAGAGAGTGAGAACAGTGCAGACTTAGGAGAGAGAGAACAGTGCAGACTGAGGAGGGAGAGATAACAGTGCAGACTAAGGAGAGAGAGAGCAGTGCAGACTGAGGAGAGAGATAACAGTGCAGACTGAGGAGAGAGAGAGAAGAGTGCAGACTGAGGAGAGAGAGAACAGTGCAGACTGAGGAGAGAGAGAGAGAACAGTGCAGACAGAGGAGAGAGAGAACAGTGCAGACTGAGGAGAGAGAGAACAGTGCAGAGTGAGGAGAGAGAGAACAGTGCAGACTGAGGAGAGAGAGAACAGTGCAGACTGAGGAGAGAGAGAACATTGCAGACTGAGGAGAGAGAGAGAGAAGAGTGCAGACAGAGGAGATAGAGAACAGTGCAGACTGAGGAGAGAGAGAAATGTGCAGAGTGAGGAGAGAGAGAACAGTGCAGACTGAGGAGAGAGAACAGTGCAGACTGAGGAGAGAGAAAACAGTGCAGACTGAGGAGACAGTGAACAGTGCACACTGAGGAGAGAGAGAACTCCAGACTGAGGAGAGAGAGAACAGTGCAGACTGAGGAGAGAGAGAGAGAAAAGTGCAGACTGAGGAGAGAGAGGGAACAGTGCAGACTGAGGAGAGAGAGAGAAGAGTGCAGACTGAGGAGAGAGTGAACAGTGCAGACTGAGGAGAGAGAGAGAGAACAGTGCAGACTGAGTAGAGGGAGAACAGTGCAGACTGAGGAGAGGGAGAGACCAGTCCAGACTGAGAAGAGAGAACAGTGGAACAGAGCAGACTGAGGAGAGAGAGAGAGAGAACAGTGCAGACTGAGGAGAGAGAGAGAGAACAGTGCAGACTGAGGAGGGAGGTAGAACAGTGCAGACTAAGGAGAGAGGGAGAGCAGTGCAGATTGAGGAGAGAGATAACAGTGCAGACTGAGGAGAGAGAGAGAAGAGTGCAGACTGAGGAGAGAGTGAACAGTGCAGACTGAGGAGAGAGAGAGAGAGAGGCATCAGTGGACACTGAGTAGAGAGAGAGCAGTGCACACTGAGGAGAGAGAGAACAGTGCAGACTGAGGAGAGAGAAAATAGTGCAGACTGAGGAGAGAGTGAACAGTGCAGACTGAGGAGAGAGAGGACCGTGCAGACTGAGGAGAGAGAGAACAGTGCAGACTGAGGAGAGGGAGAGAACAGTCCAGACTGAGAAGAGAGAACAAGAGAACAGTGCAGACTGAGGAGAGAGAGTGAGAGCAGTGCAGACTAATGAGAGAGAAAACAGTGCAGACTGAGGAGAGAGACAGAACAGTGCAGAGTGAGGAGAGAGAGAACAGTGCAGACTGAGGAGAGAGAAAACAGTGCAGACTGAAGAGAGAGAGTGAACAGTGCAGACTGAGGAGAGAGAAAACAGTGCAGACTGAGGAGAGAGAGAGAACAGTGCAGACTGAGTAGAGGGAGAACAGTGCAGACTGAGGCGAGGGAGAGAACAGTCCAGACTGAGAAGAGAGAACAGTGGAACAGAGCAGACTGAGGAGAGAGAGAGAGAAAACAGTGCAGACTGAGGAGAGAGAGAGAACAGTGCAGACTGAGGAGAGAGAGTGCGAACAGTGCGGACTTAGGAGAGAGAGAACAGTGCAGACTGAGGAGGGAGAGAGAACAGTGCAGACTAAGGAGAGAGAGAGAGCAGTGCAGACTGAGAAGAGAGATAACAGTGCAGACTGAGGAGAGAGAGAGAGAGAGGCATCAGTGGACACTGAGTAGAGAGAGCAGTGCAGACTGAGGATAGAGAGAACAGTGCAGACTGAGGAGAGAGAGAATAGTGTAGACTGAGGGAGAGAGGACAGTGCAGACTGAGGAGAGAGAGAACAGTGCAGACTGAGGGGAGGGAGAGAACAGTCCAGACTGAGAAGAGAGAACAGTGGAACAGAGCAGACTGAGGAGAGAGAGAGAGAAAACAGTGCAGACTGAAGAGAGAGAGAGAACAGTGCAGACTGAGGAGAGAGAGTGAGAGCAGTGCAGACTAATGAGAGAGAGAACAGTGCAGACTGAGGAGAGAGACAGAACAGTGCAGAGTGAGGAGAGAGAGAACAGTGCAGACTGAGGAGAGAGAAAACAGTGCAGACTGAAGAGAGAGAGAGAAGAGTGCAGACTGAGGAGAGAGTGAACAGTGCAGACTGAGGAGAGAGAGAGAGAACAGTGCAGACTGAGTAGAGGGAGAACAGTGCAGACTCAGGAGAGGGAGAGAACAGTCCAGACTGAGAAGAGAGAACAGTGGAACAGAGCAGACTGAGGAGAGAGAGAGAGAAAACAGTGCAGACTGAGGAGAGAGAGAGAACAGTGCAGACTGAGGAGAGAGAGTGAGAACAGTGCAGACTTAGGAGAGAGTGAACAGTGCAGACTGAGGAGAGAGAAAACAGTGCAGACTGAGGAGAGAGAGAGAACAGTGCAGACTGAGTAGAGGGAGAACAGTGCAGACTGAGGCGAGGGAGAGAACAGTCCAGACTGAGAAGAGAGAACAGTGGAACAGAGCAGACTGAGGAGAGAGAGAGAGAAAACAGTGCAGACTGAGGAGAGAGAGAGAACAGTGCAGACTGAGGAGAGTGAGTGAGAACAGTGCAGACTTAGGAGAGAGAGAACAGTGCAGACTGAGGAGGGAGAGAGAACAGTGCAGACTAAGGAGAGAGAGAGAGCAGTGCAGACTGAGGAGAGAGATAACAGTGCAGACTGAGGAGAGAGAGAGAGAGAGGCATCAGTGGACACTGAGTAGAGAGAGCAGTGCAGACTGAGGATAGAGAGAACAGTGCAGAGTGAGGAGAGAGAGAACAGTGTAGACTGAGGAGAGAGAGGACAGTGCAGACTGAGGAGAGAGAGAACAGTGCAGACTGAGGGGAGGGAGAGAACAGTCCAGACTGAGAAGAGAGAACAGTGGAACAGAGCAGACTGAGGAGAGAGAGAGAGAACAGTGCAGACTAATGAGAGAGAGAACAGTGCAGACTGAGGACAGAGAGGGAGAACAGTGCAGACTAATGAGAGAGAGAACAGTGCAGACTGAGGAGAGAGACAGAACAGTGCAGAGTGAGGAGAGAGAGAACAGTGCAGACTGAGGAGAGAGAAAACAGTGCAGACTGAAGAGAGAGAGAGAAGAGTGCAGACTGAGGAGAGAGTGAACAGTGCAGTCTGAGGAGAGAGAGAGAGAGAAGTGTGCAGACTGAGTAGAGGGAGAATAGTGCAGACTGAGGAGAGGGAGAGAACAGTCCAGACTGAGAGGAGAGAACAGTGGAACAGAGCAGACTGAGGAGAGAGAGAGAGAAAACAGTGCAGACTGAGGAGAGAGAGAGAACAGTGCAGACTGAGGTGAGAGAGTTAGAACAGTGCGGACTTGGGAGAGAGAGAACAGTGCAGACTGAGGAGGGAGAGAGAACAGTGCAGACTAAGGAGAGAGAGAGCAGTGCAGACTGAGGAGAGAGAGAACAGTGCAGACTGAGGAGAGATAGAGAGAGAGAGGCATCAGTGGACACTGAGTAGAGAGAGAGTAGTGCAGACTGAGGAGAGTGAGAACAGTGCAGACTGAGGAGAGAGAGAACAGTGCAGACTGAGGAGAGAGAGAGAGAAAAGTGCAGACTGAGGAGAGGGAGAACAGTGCAGACTGAGGAGAGAGAGGGAACAGTGCAGACTGAGGAGAGAGAGAACAGTGCAGACTAAGGAGAGAGAGAGAGCAGTGCAGACTGAGGAGAGAGATAACAGTGCAGACTGAGGAGAGAGAGAGAAGAGTGCAGAATGAGGAGAGAGAGATAACAGTGCAGAGTGTGGAGAGAGAGAACAGTTCAGAATGAGGAGAGAGAAAACAGTGCAGACTGAGGAGAGAGTGAACAGTGCAGACAGAGGAGAGAGAGGAACGTGCAGACTGAGGAGAGAGAGAACAGTGCAGACTGAGGAGAGGGAGAGAACAGTCCAGACTGAGAAGAGAGAACAGTGGAACAGAGCAGACTGAGGAGAGAGAGAGAGAAAACAGTGCAGACTGAGGAGAGAGAGAGAACAGTGCAGAATGAGGAGAGAGAGTGAGAACAGTGCAGACTTAGGAGAGAGAGAACGGTGCAGACTGAGGAGGGAGAGAGAACAGTGCAGACTAAGGAGAGAGAGCAGTGCAGACTGAGGAGAGAGATAACAGTGCAGACTGAGGAGAGAGAGAGAAGAGTGCAGACTGAGGAGAGAGAGAACAGTGCAGACTGAGGAGAGAGAGAGAGAACAGTGCAGAGTGAGGAGAGAGAGAACAGTGCAGACTGAGGAGAGTGAGAACAGTGCAGACTGAGGAGAGAGAGAGAACAGTGCAGAGTGAGGAGAGAGAGAACAGTGCAGACTGAGGAGAGAGAAAACAGTGCAGACTGAAGAGAGAGAGAGAAGAGTGCAGACTGAGGAGAGAGTGAAAAGTGCAGACTGAGGAGAGAGAGAGAGAACAGTGCAGACTGAGTAGAGGGAGAACAGTGCACACTGAGGAGAGGGAGAGAACAGTCCAGACTGAGAAGAGAGAACAGTGGAACAGAGCAGACTGAGGAGAGAGAGAGAGAAAACAGTGCAGACTGAGGAGAGAGAGAGAACAGTGCAGACTGAGGAGAGAGAGTGAGAACAGTGCAGACTTAGGAGAGAGTGAACAGTGCAGACTGAGGAGAGAGAAAACAGTGCAGACTGAGGAGAGAGAGAGAACAGTGCAGACTGAGTACAGGGAGAACAGTGCAGACTGAGGCGAGGGAGAGAACAGTCCAGACTGAGAAGAGAGAACAGTGGAACAGAGCAGACTGAGGAGAGAGAGAGAGAAAACAGTGCAGACTGAGGAGAGAGAGAGAACAGTGCAGACTGAGGAGAGAGAGTGAGAACAGTGCAGACTTAGGAGAGAGAGAACAGTGCAGACTGAGGAGGGAGAGAGAACAGTGCAGACTAAGGAGAGAGAGAGAGCAGTGCAGACTGAGGAGAGAGATAACAGTGCAGACTGAGGAGAGAGAGAGAGAGAGGCATCAGTGGACACTGAGTAGAGAGAGCAGTGCAGACTGAGGATAGAGAGAACAGTGCAGACTGAGGAGAGAGAGAACAGTGTAGACTGAGGAGAGAGAGAACAGTCCAGACTGAGAAAAGAGAGAACAGTGGAACAGAGCAGACTGAGGAGAGAGAGAGAGAAAACAGTGCAGACTGAAGAGAGAGAGAGAACAGTGCAGACTGAGGAGAGAGAGTGAGAGCAGTGCAGACTAATGAGAGAGAGAACAGTGCAGACTGAGGAGAGAGACAGAACAGTGCAGAGTGAGGAGAGAGAGAACAGTGCAGACTGAGGAGAGAGAAAACAGTGCAGACTGAAGAGAGAGAGAGAAGAGTGCAGACTGAGGAGAGAGGGAACAGTGCAGACTGAGGAGAGAGAGAGAGAACAGTGCAGACTGAGTAGAGGGAGAACAGTGCAGACTGAGGAGAGGGAGAGAACAGTCCAGACTGAGAAGAGAGAACAGTGGAACAGAGCAGACTGAGGAGAGAGAGAGAGAAAACAGTGCAGACTGAGGAGAGAGAGAGAACAGTGCAGACTGAGGAGAGAGAGTGAGAACAGTGCAGACTTAGGAGAGAGTGAACAGTGCAGACTGAGGAGAGAGAAAACAGTGCAGACTGAGGAGAGAGAGAGAACAGTGCAGACTGAGTAGAGGGAGAACAGTGCAGACTGAGGCGAGGGAGAGAACAGTCCAGACTGAGAAGAGAGAACAGTGGAACAGAGCAGACTGAGGAGAGAGAGAGAGAAAACAGTGCAGACTGAGGAGAGAGAGAGAACAGTGCAGACTGAGGAGAGAGAGTGAGAACAGTGCAGACTTAGGAGAGAGAGAACAGTGCAGACTGAGGAGGGAGAGAGAACAGTGCAGACTAAGGAGAGAGAGAGAGCAGTGCAGACTGAGGAGAGAGATAACAGTGCAGACTGAGGAGAGAGAGAGAGAGAGGCATCAGTGGACACTGAGTAGAGAGAGCAGTGCAGACTGAGGATAGAGAGAACAGTGCAGACTGAGGAGAGAGAGAACAGTGTAGACTGAGGAGAGAGAGGACAGTGCAGACTGAGGAGAGAGAGAACAGTGCAGACTGAGGGGAGGGAGAGAACAGTCCAGACTGAGAAGAGAGAACAGTGGAACAGAGCAGACTGAGGAGAGAGAGAGAGAACAGTGCAGACTAATGAGAGAGAGAACAGTGCAGACTGAGGAGAGAGAGGGAGAACAGTGCAGACTAATGAGAGAGAGAACAGTGCAGACTGAGGAGAGAGACAGAACAGTGCAGAGTGAGGAGAGAGAGAACAGTGCAGACTGAGGAGAGAGAAAACAGTGCAGACTGAAGAGAGAGAGAGAAGAGTGCAGACTGAGGAGAGAGTGAACAGTGCAGTCTGAGGAGAGAGAGAGAGAGAAGTGTGCAGACTGAGTAGAGGGAGAACAGTGCAGACTGAGGAGAGGGAGAGAACAGTCCAGACTGAGAGGAGAGAACAGTGGAACAGAGCAGACTGAGGAGAGAGAGAGAGAAAACAGTGCAGACTGAGGAGAGAGAGAGAACAGTGCAGACTGAGGTGAGAGAGTAGGAACAGTGCAGACTTGGGAGAGAGAGAACAGTGCAGACTGAGGAGGGAGAGAGAACAGTGCAGACTAAGGAGAGAGAGAGCAGTGCAGACTGAGGAGAGAGAGAACAGTGCAGACTGAGGAGAGAGAGAGAGAGAGGCATCAGAGGACACTGAGTAGAGAGAGAGTAGTGCAGACTGAGGAGAGTGAGAACAGTGCAGACTGAGGAGAGAGAGAACAGTGCAGACTGAGGAGAGAGAGAGAGAAAAGTGCAGACTGAGGAGAGGGAGAACAGTGCAGACTGAGGAGAGAGAGGGAACAGTGCAGACTGAGGAGAGAGAGAACAGTGCAGACTAAGGAGAGAGAGAGAGCAGTGCAGACTGAGGAGAGAGATAACAGTGCAGACTGAGGAGAGAGAGAGAAGAGTGCAGAATGAGGAGAGAGAGATAACAGTGCAGAGTGTGGAGAGAGAGAACAGTTCAGAATGAGGAGAGAGAAAACAGTGCAGACTGAGGAGAGAGTGAACAGTGCAGACTGAGGAGAGAGAGGACCGTGCAGACTGAGGAGAGAGAGAACAGTGCAGACTGAGGAGAGGGAGAGAACAGTCCAGACTGAGAAGAGAGAACAGTGGAACAGAGCAGACTGAGGAGAGAGAGAGAGAAAACAGTGCAGACTGAGGAGAGAGAGAGAACAGTGCAGAATGAGGAGAGAGAGTGAGAACAGTGCAGACTTAGGAGAGAGAGAACAGTGCAGACTGAGGAGGGAGAGAGAACAGTGCAGACTAAGGAGAGAGAGCAGTGCAGACTGAGGAGAGAGATAACAGTGCAGACTGAGGAGAGAGAGAGAAGAGTGCAGACTGAGGAGAGAGAGAACAGTGCAGACTGAGGAGAGAGAGAGAGAGAACAGTGCAGAGTGAGGAGAGAGAGAACAGTGCAGACTGAGGAGAGTGAGAACAGTGCAGACTGAGGAGAGAGAGAGAACAGTGCAGACTGAGGAGAGAGAGAACAGTGCAGACTGAGGAGAGAGAGAGAAGAGTGCAGAGAGAGGAGAGAGAGAATAGTGCAGACTAATAAGAGAGAGAACAGTGCAGACTGAGGAGAGAGAGAGAACAGTGCAGAGTGAGGAGAGAGAAAACAGTGCAGACTGAGGAGAGAGAAAATAGTGCAGACTGAGGAGAGAGAGAGAACAGTGCAGACTGAGGAGAGGGAGAGAACAGTCCAGACTGAGAATAGAGAACAGTGGAACAGAGCAGATTGAGGAGAGAGAGAGAGGAAACAGTGCAGACTGAGGAGAGAGAGAGAACAGTGCAGACTGAGGAGAGAGAGTGAGAACAGTGCAGACTTAGGAGAGAGAGAACAGTGCAGACTGAGGAGGGAGAGAGAACAGTGCAGAATAAGGAGAGAGAGAGCAGTGCAGACTGAGGAGGGAGAGAACAGTGCAGACTGAGGAGACAGAGAGAGAGGCATCAGTGGACACAGAGTAGAGAGAGAGCAGTGCAGACTGAGGAGAGAGAGAAAAGTGCAGACTGAGGAGAGGGAGAACAGTGCAGACTGAGGAGAGAGAGGGAACAGTGCAGACTGAGGAGAGAGAGAACAGTGCAGACTGAGGAGAGAGAGAGAACACTGTAGACTGTGGAGAGAGAGAACAGTGCAGACAGAGGAGAGAGAGGGTAGTGCAGACTGAGGAGACACGGAACAGTGCATACTGAGGAGAGAGAGAGAACAGTGCAGACTGAGGAGGGAGAGAGAACAGTGCAGACTGAGGAGAGAGAGAACAGTGCAGACTGAGGAGAGAGAGAGAACAGTGCAGACTGAGGAGAGAGAGAACAGTGCAGACTGAGGAGAGAGAGAGAACAGTGCAGACCGTGGAGAGAGAGAACAGTGCAGACAGAGGAGAGAGAGAGTAGTGCAGACTGAAGAGACATGGAACAGTGCATACTGAGGAGAGAGAGAGAACAGTGCAGACTGAGGAGGGAGAGAGAACAGTGCAGACTGAGGAGAGAGAAAACAGTGCAGACTGAGGAGAGAGTGAACAATGCAGACTGAGGAGACGGAGGACCGTGCAGACTGAGGAGAGAGAGAACAGTGCAGACTGAGGAGAGGGAGTGAACAGTCCAGACTGAGAAGAGAGAAGAGTGGAACAGAGCAGACTGAGGAGAGAGAGAGAAAAAACAGAGCAGACTGAGGAGGGAGAGAGAAAAAACAGTGCAGACTGAGGAGAGAGAGAGAACAGTGCAGACTGAGGAGAGAGAGTGAGAACAGTGCAGACTTAGGAGAGAGAGAACAGTGCAGACTGAGGAGGGAGAGAGAACAGTGCAGACTAAGGAGAGAGAGAGAGCAGTGCAGACTGAGGAGAGAGAGATAACAGTGCAGAGTGTGGAGAGAGAGAACAGTGCAGACTGAGGAGAGAGAAAACAGTGCAGACTGAGGAGAGAGTGAACAGTGCAGACTGAGGAGAGAGAGGACCGTGCAGTCTGAGGAGAGAGAGAACAGTGCAGACTAACGAGAGGGAGAGAACAGTCCAGACTGAGAAGAGAGAACCGTGGAACAGAGCAGACTGAGGAGAGAGAGAGAGAAAACAGTGCAGTCTGAGGAGAGAGAGAGAACAGTGCAGACTGAGTAGAGAGAGTGAGAACAGTGCAGACTTAGGAGAGAGAGAACGGTGCAGACTGAGGAGGGAGAGAGAACAGTGCAGACTAAGGAGAGAGAGCAGTGCAGACTGAGGAGAGAGATAACAGTGCAGACTGAGGAGAGAGAGAGAAGAGTGCAGACTGAGGAGAGAGAGAACAGTGCAGAATGAGGAGAGAGAGAGAGAACAGTGCAGAGTGAGGAGAGAGAGAAGAGTGCAGACTGAGGAGAGAGAACAGTGCAGACTGAGGAGAGAGAGAGAACAGTGCAGACTGAGGAGAGAGAAATCAGTGCAGACTGAGGAGAGAGAGAGAACAGTGCAGACTGAGTAGAGGGAGAACAGTGCAGACTGAGGTGAGGGAGAGAACAGTCCAGACTGAGAAGAGAGAACAGTGGAACAGAGCAGACTGAGGAGAGAGAGAGAGAAAACAGTGCAGACTGAGGAGAGAGAGAGAACAGTGCAGACTGAGGAGAGAGAGAAAACAGTGCAGACTGAGGAGAGAGAGAGAACAGTGCAGACTGAGGAGGGAGAGAGAACAGTGCAGAATAAGGAGAGAGAGAGCAGTGCAGACTGAGGAGAGAGAGAACAGTGCAGACTGAGGAGAGAGAGAGAGAGGCATCAGTGGACACTGAGTAGAGAGAGAGCAGTGCAGACTGAGGAGAGAGAGAACAGTGCAGACTGAGGAGAGAGAGAACAGTGCAGACTGAGGAGAGAGAGAGAGAAAAGTGCAGACTGAGGAGAGGGAGAACAGTGCTGTCTGAGGAGAGAGAGGGAACAGTGCAGACTGAGGAGAGAGAGAAAAGCACAGACTGAGGAGAGAGAGAGAAAAGTGAAGACTGAGGAGAGAGAGAGAACAGCGCAGAGTGTGGAGAGAGAGAACAGTGCAGACTGAGGAGAGAGAAAACAGTGCAGACAGAGGATTGAGTGAACAGTGCAGACTGAGGAGAGAGAGGACCGTGCAGACTGAGGAGAGAGAGAACAGTGCAGACTGAGGAGAGGGAGAGAACAGTCCTGACTGTGAAGAGAGAACAGTGGAACAGAGCAGACTGATGAGAGAGAGAGAAAACAGTGCAGACTGAGGAGATGGAGAGAGAACAGTGCAGACTGAGGAGAGAGAGTGAGAACAGTGCAGACTTAGGAGAGAGAGAACAGTGCAGACTGAGGAGGGAGAGAGAACAGTGCAGACTAAGGAGAGAGAGAGAAGAGTGCAGACTGAGGAGAGAGAGAACAGTGCAGACTGAGGAGAGAGAGTGAGAACAGTCCAGACTTAGGAGAGAGAACAGTGCAGACTGAGGAGGGAGAGAGAACAGTGCAGACTAAGGAGAGAGAGAGCAGTGCAGACTGAGGAGAGAGAGAACAGTGCAGACTGAGGAGAGAGAGAACAGTGCAGACTGAGGAGAGAGAGAGAGAAAAGTGCAGACTGAGGACAGGGAGAACAGTGCAGACTGAGGAGAGAGAGGGAACAGTGCAGACTGAGGAGAGAGAGAACAGTGCAGACTGAGGAGAGAGAGAGAACAGTGCAGACTGTGGAGAGAGAGATCAGTGCAGACAGAGGAGAGAGAGAATAGTGCAGACTGAGGAGACACGGAACAGTGCATACTGAGGAGAGAGAGAGAACAGTGCAGACTGAGGAGGGAGAGAGAACAGTGCAGACTGAGGAGAGAGAAAACAGTGCAGACTGAGAAGAGAGTGAACAGTGCATACTGAGGAGAGAGAGGACCGTGCAGACTGAGGAGAGAGAGAACAGTGCAGACTGAGGAGAGGGAGAGAACAGTCCAGACTGAGAAGACAGAACAGTGGAACAGAGCAGACTGAGGAGAGAGAGAGGGAAAACAGTGCAGACTGAGGAGAGAGAGAGAACAGTGCAGACTGAGAAGAGAGAGTGAGAACAGTGCAGACTTAGGAGAGAGAGAACAGTGCAGACTGAGGAGGGAGAGAGAACAGTGCAGAATAAGGAGAGAGAGAGCAGTGCAGACTGAGGAGAGAGAGAACAGTGCAGACTGAGGAGAGAGAGAGAGAGGCAT
>NW_027276886.1:0-34114 GCF_030028105.1 Mobula birostris | reverse complement strand
AACATTGTATGCACTGAGATAACAACTTTTTTGTCTTGATATGTAGAGGCATGAAAGAACTTTAAAACTGCTCATAATCATGTGGAAAGTAAACCTAAGGTGTTTCCAGTAGGTTTGCAGTAAGTGCTTTGGTGTAAAATTAAAATGTACGCTATTTGTATTGTCAAAGCCTTGTATGCACTGAGATAACAACTTTTTTGTCTTGATATGCAGAGGCATGAAACAACTTTCAAACTGCTCATAATCATGTGGGAAGTTAACCTAAGCTGTTTCCATTAGGTTTTCAGTAAGTACTTTGGTGTAAAATTGAAATGTATGCCATTAGTATTCTCACATCATTGTATGCACTGAGATAACAACTTTTTTGCCCTGATGTGTACATGCATGAAAAAACTTTCAAACTACTCATAATCATGTGGAAAGTTAAACTAAGGTGTTTCCATTAGGTTTACAGCAAGGACTTTGGTGTAAAGTTGAAATGTGTACTATTTGCATTACGAAAGCTTTGTATGCACTTAGAAAACAACTTTTTTGTCTTGCTGTTCAGAAGCATGAAACAACGTTCAAACCATTCAGAATCATGTGGGAAGTTAAGCTAAGGTGTTTCTATCAGGTTTGCACTCTGCACTTTGTGGAAAATTCAAATGTACACTACTTTATGTCAGAACATTGCAAGAACTCAGAAAACAACATTTTTGTCTTTATGTCCAGAGGCATGAAACAACTTTCAGACATCTCAGAATCATGTGGGAAGTTAACCTAAGGTGTTTCCATTAGGTTTGCAGTAAGTACTTTGGTGTAAAATTGAAATGTATTCTATTAGTATTGTCACAGCATTGTATGCACTGAGATAACAACTTTTTTGTCCTGATGTGTACATGCATGAAACAACTTTCAAACTACTCATAATCATGTGGAAAGTTAAACTAAGGTGTTTCCATTAGGTTAACAGCAAGTACTTTGGTGTAAAGTTGAAATGTGTACTATTTGCATTACCAGAGCTTTGTATGCACTTGGAAAACAACTTTTTTGTCTTGCTGTTCAGAAGCATGAAACAACGTTCAAACCATTCAGAATCATGTGGGAAGTTAAGCTGAGGTCTTTCTATCAGGTTTGCAGTCTGCACTTTGGTGGAAAATTCAAATGTATACTACTTTAATTGCAAACATTGCATGCACTTAGAAAACAACTTTTTTGTCTTGCTGTACAGAGGGATGGAACAACTTTCAAACTACTCAGAATCATGTGGGAAGTTAACTTAAAATGTTTCTAATAGGTTTGCCATATGCTCTTTGGTGGAAAATTGAAATGTACACTACTTTAATGTCAGAACACAGTAAGCACTCAGACAACAACTTTTTTGTCTTTTTGTCCAGAGGCATGAAACAACTTTCAGACATCTCAGAATTATGTGGGAAGTGAACCTAAGGTGTTTCCATTAGGTTTGCAGTAAGTACTTTGGTGGAAAATTGAAATGTATACTACTTTAATGTTAGAACATTGTATGCACTGAGATAACAACTTTTTTGTCTTGATATGTAGAGGCATGAAACAACTTTCAAACTGCTCATAATCATGTGGAAAGTAAACCTAAGGTGTTTCCATTAGGTTTGCAGTAAGTGCTTTGGTGTAAAATTAAAATGTATGCTATTAGTATTGTCAAAGCCTTGTATGCACTAAGATAACAACTTTTTTGTCTTGATGTGCAGAGGCATGAAACAACTTTCAAACTGCTCATAATCATGTGGGAAGTTAACCTAAGCTGTTTCCATTAGGTTTTCAGTAAGTACTTTGGTGTAAAATTGAAATGTATGCCATTAGTATTCTCACATCATTGTATGCACTGAGATAACAACTTTTTTGCCCTGATGTGTACATGCATGAAAAAACTTTCAAACTACTCATAATCATGTGGAAAGTTAAACTAAGGTGTTTCCATTAGGTTTACAGCAAGGACTTTGGTGTAAAGTTGAAATGTGTACTATTTGCATTACGAAAGCTTTGTATGCACTTAGAAAACAACTTTTTTGTCTTGCTGTTCAGAAGCATGAAACAACGTTCAAACCATTCAGAATCATGTGGGAAGTTAAGCTAAGGTGTTTCTATCAGGTTTGCACTCTGCACTTTGGTGGAAAATTCAAATGTACACTACTTTATGTCAGAACATTGCAAGAACTCAGAAAACAACATTTTTGTCTTTATGTCCAGAGGCATGAAACAACTTTCAGACATCTCAGAATCATGTGGGAAGTTAACCTAAGGTGTTTCCATTAGGTTTGCAGTAAGTACTTTGGTGTAAAATTGAAATGTATTCTATTAGTATTGTCACAGCATTGTATGCACTGAGATAACAACTTTTTTGTCCTGATGTGTACATGCATGAAACAACTTTCAAACTACTCATAATCATGTGGAAAGTTAAACTAAGGTGTTTCCATTAGGTTAACAGCAAGTACTTTGGTGTAAAGTTGAAATGTGTACTATTTGCATTACCAGAGCTTTGTATGCACTTGGAAAACAACTTTTTTGTCTTGCTGTTCAGAAGCATGAAACAACGTTCAAACCATTCAGAATCATGTGGGAAGTTAAGCTGAGGTCTTTCTATCAGGTTTGCAGTCTGCACTTTGGTGGAAAATTCAAATGTATACTACTTTAATTGCAAACATTGCATGCACTTAGAAAACAACTTTTTTGTCTTGCTGTACAGAGGGATGGAACAACTTTCAAACTACTCAGAATCATGTGGGAAGTTAACTTAAAATGTTTCTAATAGGTTTGCCATATGCTCTTTGGTGGAAAATTGAAATGTACACTACTTTAATGTCAGAACACAGTAAGCACTCAGACAACAACTTTTTTGTCTTTTTTGTCCAGAGGCATGAAACAACTTTCAGACATCTCAGAATTATGTGGAAGTGAACCTAAGGTGTTTCCATTAGGTTTGCAGTAAGTACTTTGGTGGAAAATTGAAATGTATACTACTTTAATGTTAGAACATTGTATGCACTGAGATAACAACTTTTTTGTCTTGATATGTAGAGGCATGAAACAACTTTCAAACTGCTCATAATCATGTGGAAAGTAAACCTAAGGTGTTTCCATTAGGTTTGCAGTAAGTGCTTTGGTGTAAAATTAAAATGTATGCTATTAGTATTGTCAAAGCCTTGTATGCACTAAGATAACAACTTATTTGTCTTGATGTGTAGAGGCATGAAACAACTTTCAAACTGGTCATAATCATGTGGGAAGTTAACCTAAGCTGTATCCATTAGGTTTTCAGTAAGTACTTTGGTGTAAAATTGAAATGTATGCCATTAGTATTCTCACATCATTGTATGCACTGAGATAACAACTTTTTTGTCCTGATGTGTACATGCATGAAAAAACTTTCAAACTACTCATAATCATGTGGAAAGTTAAACTAAGGTGTTTCCATTAGGTTAACAGCAAGTACTTTGGTGTAAAGTTGAAATGTGTACTGTTTGCATTACCAGAGCTTTGTATGCACTTGGAAAACAACTTTTTTGTCTTGCTGTTCAGAAGCATGAAACAACGTTCAAAACCATTCAGAATCATGTGGGAAGTTAAGCTGAGGTCTTTCTATCAGTTTGCAGTCTGCACTTTGGTGGAAAATTCAAATGTATACTACTTTAATTGCAAACATTGCATGCACTTAGAAAACAACTTTTTTGTCTTGCTGTACAGAGGGATGGAACAACTTTCAAACTACTCAGAATCATGTGGGAAGTTAACTTAAAATGTTTCTAATAGGTTTGCCATATGCTCTTTGGTGGAAAAATTGAAATGTACACTACTTTAATGTCAGAACACAGTAAGCACTCAGACAACAACTTTTTTGTCTTTTTGTCCAGAGGCATGAAACAACTTTCAGACATCTCAGAATTATGTGGGAAGTGAACCTAAGGTGTTTCCATTAGGTTTGCAGTAAGTACTTTGGTGTAAAATTGAAATCTATGCTATTAGTATTGTCACAGCATTGTATGCACTGAGATAACAACTTTTTTGTCCTGATGTGTACAGGCATGAAACAACTTTCAAACTACTCATAATCATGTGGAAAGTTAAACTAAGGTGTTTCCATTAGGTTTGCCACAAGTACTTTGGTGTAAAGTTGAAATGTGTACCATTTGTATTCCCAGAGCATTGTATGCACTGACAAAGCAACTTTTTTATCTTCCAGTTCAGAGGCATGAAGCAACTTTCAAACCATTCAGAATCATGTGGGAGGTTAAGCGAAGGTGTTTCCATCAGGTTTGCACTCTGCACTTTGTTGGAAAATTCAAATGTATGATACATTAATTTCAAAGAATTGCATGCACTTAGAAAACAGCTTTTTTGTCTTGCTGTACAGAGGGATGAAACAACTTTCAAACTACTCAGAATCATGTGGGAAGTTAACTTAAAATGTTTCCATCAGGTTTGCAGTATGCTCTTTGGTGGAAAATTGAAATGTACACTACTTTAATGTCAGAACACAGTAAGCACTCAGACAACAACTTTTTTGTCTTTTTGTCCAGAGGCATGAAACAACTTTCAGACATCTCAGAATTATGTGGGAAGTGAACCTAAGGTGTTTCCATTAGGTTTGCAGTAAGTACTTTGGTGGAAAATTGAAATGTATACTACTTTAATGTTAGAACATTGTATGCACTGAGATAACAACTTTTTTGTCTTGATATGTAGAGGCATGAAACAACTTTCAAAACTGCTCATAATCATGTGGAAAGTAAACCTAAGGTGTTTCCAGTAGGTTTGCAGTAAGTGCTTTGGTGTAAAATTAAAATGTATGCTATTTGTATTGTCAAAGCCTTGTATGCACTGAGATAACAACTTTTTTGTCTTGATGTGTAGAGGCATGAAACAACTTTCAAACTGCTCATAATCATGTGGGAAGTTAACCTAAGCTGTTTCCATTAGGTTTTCAGTAAGTACTTTGGTGTAAAATTGAAATGTATGCCATTAGTATTCTCACATCATTTTATGCACTGAGATAACAACTTTTTTGTCCTGATGTGTACAGGCATGAAAAAACTTTCAAACTACTCATAATCATGTGGAAAGTTAAACTAAGGTGTTTCCATTAGGTTTACAGCAAGGACTTTGGTGTAAAGTTGAAATGTGTACTATTTGCATTACAAAAGCTTTGTATGCACTTAGAAAACAACTTTTTTGTCTTGCTGTTCAGAAGCATGAAACAACGTTCAAACCATTCAGAATCATGTGGGAAGTTAAGCTAAGGTGTTTCTATCAGGTTTGCACTCTGCACTTTGGTGGAAAATTCAAATGTACACTACTTTATGTCAGAACATTGCAAGCACTCAGAAAACAACATTTTTGTCTTTATGTCCAGAGGCATGAAACAACTTTCAGACATCTCAGAATCATGTGGGAAGTTAACCTAAGGTGTTTCCATTAGGTTTGCAGTAAGTACTTTGGTGTAAAATTGAAATGTATTCTATTAGTATTGTCACAGCATTGTATGCACTGAGATAGCAACTTTTTTGTCCTGATGTGTACATGCATGAAACAACTTTCAAACTACTCATAATCATGTGGAAAGTTAAACTAAGGTGTTTCCATTAGGTTAACAGCAAGTACTTTGGTGTAAAGTTGAAATGTGTACTATTTGCATTACCAGAGCTTTGTATGCACTTGGAAAACACCTTTTTTGTCTTGCTGTTCAGAAGCATGAAACAACGTTCAAACCATTCAGAATCATGTGGGAAGTTAAGCTAAGGTCTTTCTATCAGGTTTGCAGTCTGCACTTTGGTGGAAAATTCAAATGTATACTACTTTAATTGCAAACATTGCATGCACTTAGAAAACAACTTTTTTGTCTTGCTGTACAGAGGGATGGAACAACTTTCAAACTGCTCAGAATCATGTGGGAAGTTAACTTAAAATGTTTCTAATAGGTTTGCCATATGCTCTTTGGTGGAAAATTGAAATGTACACTACTTTATGTCAGAACATTGTAAGCACTCAGAAAACAACATTTTTGTCTTTATGTCCAGAGGCATGAAACAACTTTCAGACATCTCAGAATCATGTGGGAAGTTAACCTAAGGTGTTTCCATTAGGTTTGCAGTAAGTACTTTGGTGTAAAATTGAAATCTATGCTATTAGTATTGTCACAGCATTGTATGCACTGAGATAACAACTTTTTTGTCATGATGTGTACAGGCATGAAACAACTTTCAAACTACTCATAATCATGTGGAAAGTAAACCTAAGGTGTTTCCATTAGGTTTGCAGTAAGTGCTTTGGTGTAAAATTAAAATGTATGCTATTAGTATTGTCAAAGCCTTGTATGCACTAAGATAACAACTTATTTGTCTTGATGTGTAGAGGCATGAAACAACTTTCAAACTGCTCATAATCATGTGGGAAGTTAACCTAAGCTGTATCCATTAGGTTTTCAGTAAGTACTTTGGTGTAAAATTGAAATGTATGCCATTAGTATTCTCACATCATTGTATGCACTGAGATAACAACTTTTTTGTCCTGATGTGTACATGCATGAAAAAACTTTCAAACTACTCATAATCATGTGGAAAGTTAAACTAAGGTGTTTCCATTAGGTTAACAGCAAGTACTTTGGTGTAAAGTTGAAATGTGTACTATTTGCATTACCAGAGCTTTGTATGCACTTGGAAAACAACTTTTTTGTCTTGCTGTTCAGAAGCATGAAACAACGTTCAAACCATTCAGAATCATGTGGGAAGTTAAGCTGAGGTCTTTCTATCAGGTTTGCAGTCTGCACTTTGGTGGAAAATTCAAATGTATACTACTTTAATTGCAAACATTGCATGCACTTAGAAAACAACTTTTTTGTCTTGCTGTACAGAGGGATGGAACAACTTTCAAACTACTCAGAATCATGTGGGAAGTTAACTTAAAATGTTTCTAATAGGTTTGCCATATGCTCTTTGGTGGAAAATTGAAATGTACACTACTTTAATGTCAGAACACAGTAAGCACTCAGACAACAACTTTTTTGTCTTTTTGTCCAGAGGCATGAAACAACTTTCAGACATCTCAGAATTATGTGGGAAGTGAACCTAAGGTGTTTCCATTAGGTTTGCAGTAAGTACTTTGGTGGAAAATTGAAATGTATACTACTTTAATGTTAGAACATTGTATGCACTGAGATAACAACTTTTTTGTCTTGATATGTAGAGGCATGAAACAACTTTCAAACTGCTCATAATCATGTGGAAAGTAAACCTAAGGTGTTTCCATTAGGTTTGCAGTAAGTGCTTTGGTGTAAAATTAAAATGTATGCTATTAGTATTGTCAAAGCCTTGTATGCACTAAGATAACAACTTATTTGTCTTGATGTGTAGAGGCATGAAACAACTTTCAAACTGCTCATAATCATGTGGGAAGTTAACCTAAGCTGTATCCATTAGGTTTTCAGTAAGTACTTTGGTGTAAAATTGAAATGTATGCCATTAGTATTCTCACATCATTGTATGCACTGAGATAACAACTTTTTTGTCCTGATGTGTACATGCATGAAAAAACTTTCAAACTACTCATAATCATGTGGAAAGTTAAACTAAGGTGTTTCCATTAGGTTAACAGCAAGTACTTTGGTGTAAAGTTGAAATGTGTACTATTTGCATTACCAGAGCTTTGTATGCACTTGGAAAACAACTTTTTTGTCTTGCTGTTCAGAAGCATGAAACAACGTTCAAAACCATTCAGAATCATGTGGGAAGTTAAGCTAAGGTCTTTCTATCAGGTTTGCAGTCTGCACTTTGGTGGAAAATTCAAATGTATACTACTTTAATTGCAAACATTGCATGCACTTAGAAAACAACTTTTTTGTCTTGCTGTACAGAGGGATGGAACAACTTTCAAACTACTCAGAATCATGTGGGAAGTTAACTTAAAATGTTTCTAATAGGTTTGCCATATGCTCTTTGGTGGAAAATTGAAATGTACACTAGTTTATGTCAGAACATTGTAAGCACTCAGAAAACAACATTTTTGTCTTTATGTCCAGAGGCATGAAACAACTTTCAGACATCTCAGAATCATGTGGGAAGTTAACCTAAGGGGTTTCCATTAGGTTTGCAGTAAGTACTTTGGTGTAAAATTGAAATCTATGCTATTAGTATTGTCACAGCATTGTATGCACTGAGATAACAACTTTTTTGTCATGATGTGTACAGGCATGAAACAACTTTCAAACTACTCATAATCATGTGGAAAGTTAAACTAAGGTGTTTCCATTAGGTTTGCCACAAGTACTTTGGTGTAAAGTTGAAATGTGTACCATTTGTATTCCCAGAGCATTGTATGCACTGACAAAGCAACTTTTTATCTTCCAGTTCAGAGGCATGAAGCAACTTTCAAACCATTCAGAATCATGTGGGAGGTTAAGCGAAGGTGTTTCCATCAGGTTTGCACTCTGCACTTTGTTGGAAAATTCAAATGTATGATACATTAATTTCAAAGAATTGCATGCACTTAGAAAACAGCTTTTTTGTCTTGCTGTACAGAGGGATGAAACAACTTTCAAACTACTCAGAATCATGTGGGAAGTTAACTTAAAATGTTTCCATCAGGTTTGCACTATGCTCTTTGGTGGAAAATTGAAATGTACACTACTTTAATGTCAGAACACAGTAAGCACTCAGACAACAACTTTTTTGTCTTTTTGTCCAGAGGCATGAAACAACTTTCAGACATCTCAGAATTATGTGGGAAGTGAACCTAAGGTGTTTCCATTAGGTTTGCAGTAAGTACTTTGTGGAAAATTGAAATGTATACTACTTTAATGTTAGAACATTGTATGCACTGAGATAACAACTTTTTTGTCTTGATATGTAGAGGCATGAAAGAACTTTAAAACTGCTCATAATCATGTGGAAAGTAAACCTAAGGTGTTTCCATTAGGTTTGCAGTAAGTGCTTTGGTGTAAAATTAAAATGTATGCTATTAGTATTGTCAAAGCCTTGTATGCACTAAGATAACAACTTATTTGTCTTGATGTGTAGAGGCATGAAACAACTTTCAAACTGCTCATAATCATGTGGGAAGTTAACCTAAGCTGTATCCATTAGGTTTTCAGTAAGTACTTTGGTGTAAAATTGAAATGTATGCCATTAGTATTCTCACATCATTGTATGCACTGAGATAACAACTTTTTTGTCCTGATGTGTACAGGCATGAAAAAACTTTCAAACTACTCATAATCATGTGGAAAGTTAAACTAAGGTGTTTCCATTAGGTTAACAGCAAGTACTTTGGTGTAAAGTTGAAATGTGTACTATTTGCATTACCAAAGCTTTGTATGCACTTGGAAAACAACTTTTTTGTCTTGCTGTTCAGAAGCATGAAACAACGTTCAAACCATTCAGAATCATGTGGGAAGTTAAGCTAAGGTCTTTCTATCAGGTTTGCAGTCTGCACTTTGGTGGAAAATTCAAATGTATACTACTTTAATTGCAAACATTGCATGCACTTAGAAAACAACTTTTTTGTCTTGCTGTACAGAGGGATGGAACAACTTTCAAACTACTCAGAATCATGTGGGAAGTTAACTTAAAATGTTTCTAATAGGTTTGCAATATGCTCTTTGGTGGAAAATTGAAATGTACACTACTTTAAGTCAGAACATTGTAAGCACTCAGAAAACAACATTTTTGTCTTTATGTCCAGAGGCATGAAACAACTTTCAGACGTCTCAGAATCATGTGGGAAGTTAACCTAAGGTGTTTCCATTAGGTTTGCAGTAAGTACTTTGGTGTAAAATTGAAATCTATGCTATTAGTATTGTCACAGCATTGTATGCACTGAGATAACAACTTTTTTGTCATGATGTGTACAGGCATGAAACAACTTTCAAACTACTCATAATCATGTGGAAAGTTAAACTAAGGTGTTTCCATTAGGTTTGCCACAAGTACTTTGGTGTAAAGTTGAAATTTGTACCATTTGTATTCCCAGAGCATTGTATGCACTGATAAAGCAACTTTTTTATCTTCCAGTTCAGAGGCATGAAGCAACTTTCAAACCATTCAGAATCATGTGGGAGGTTAAGCGAAGGTGTTTCCATCAGGTTTGCACTCTGCACTTTGTTGGAAAATTCAAATGTATGATACATTAATTTCAAAGAATTGCATGCACTTAGAAAACAGCTTTTTTGTCTTGCTGTACAGAGGGATGAAACAACTTTCAAACTACTCAGAATCATGTGGGAAGTTAACTTAAAATGTTTCCATCAGGTTTGCAGTATGCTCTTTGGTGGAAAATTGAAATGTACACTACTTTAATGTCAGAACACAGTAAGCACTCAGACAACAACTTTTTTGTCTTTTTGTCCAGAGGCATGAAACAACTTTCAGACATCTCAGAATTATGTGGGAAGTGAACCTAAGGTGTTTCCATTAGGTTTGAGGTAAGTACTTTGGTGGAAAATTGAAATGTATACTACTTTAATGTTAGAACATTGTATGCACTGAGATAACAACTTTTTTGTCTTGATATGTAGAGGCATGAAACAACTTTCAAACTGCTCATAATCATGTGGAAAGTAAACCTAAGGTGTTTCCATTAGGTTTGCAGTAAGTGCTTTGGTGTAAAATTAAAATGTATGCTATTAGTATTGTCAAAGCCTTGTATGCACTAAGATAACAACTTATTTGTCTTGATGTGTAGAGGCATGAAACAACTTTCAAACTGCTCATAATCATGTGGGAAGTTAACCTAAGCTGTATCCATTAGGTTTTCAGTAAGTACTTTGGTGTAAAATTGAAATGTATGCCATTAGTATTCTCACATCATTGTATGCACTGAGATAACAACTTTTTTGTCCTGATGTGTACATGCATGAAAAAACTTTCAAACTACTCATAATCATGTGGAAAGTTAAACTAAGGTGTTTCCATTAGGTTAACAGCAAGTACTTTGGTGTAAAGTTGAAATGTGTACTATTTGCATTACCAGAGCTTTGTATGCACTTGGAAAACAACTTTTTTGTCTTGCTGTTCAGAAGCATGAAACAACGTTCAAAACCATTCAGAATCATGTGGGAAGTTAACTTAAAATGTTTCTAATAGGTTTGCAATATGCTCTTTGGTGGAAAATTGAAATGTACACTACTTTATGTCAGAACATTGTAAGCACTCAGAAAACAACATTTTTGTCTTTATGTCCAGAGGCATGAAACAACTTTCAGACGTCTCAGAATCATGTGGGAAGTAAACCTAAGGTGTTTCCATTAGGTTTGCAGTAAGTACTTTGGTGTAAAATTAAAATGTATGCTATTAGTATTGTCAAAGCCTTGTATGCACTAAGATAACAACTTATTTGTCTTGATGTGTAGAGGCATGAAACAACTTTCAAACTGCTCATAATCATGTGGGAAGTTAACCTAAGCTGTATCCATTAGGTTTTCAGTAAGTACTTTGGTGTAAAATTGAAATGTATGCCATTAGTATTCTCACATCATTGTATGCACTGAGATAACAACTTTTTTGTCCTGATGTGTACAGGCATGAAAAAACTTTCAAACTACTCATCATCATGTGGAAAGTTAAACTAAGGTGTTTCCATTAGGTTAACAGCAAGTACTTTGGTGTAAAGTTGAAATGTGTACTATTTGCATTACCAGAGCTTTGTATGCACTTGGAAAACAACTTTTTTGTCTTGCTGTTCAGAAGCATGAAACAACGTTCAAACCATTCAGAATCATGTGGGAAGTTAAGCTAAGGTCTTTCTATCAGGTTTGCAGTCTGCACTTTGGTGGAAAATTCAAATGTATACTACTTTAATTGCAAACATTGCATGCACTTAGAAAACAACTTTTTTGCCTTGCTGTACAGAGGGATGGAACAACTTTCAAACTACTCAGAATCATGTGGGAAGTTAACTTAAAATGTTTCTAATAGGTTTGCCATATGCTCTTTGGTGGAAAATTGAAATGTACACTACTTTATGTCAGAACATTGTAAGCACTCAGAAAACAACATTTTTGTCTTTATGTCCAGAGGCATGAAACAACTTTCAGACATCTCAGAATCATGTGGGAAGTTAACCTAAGGTGTTTCCATTAGGTTTGCAGTAAGTACTTTGGTGTAAAATTGAAATCTATGCTATTAGTATTGTCACAGCATTGTATGCACTGAGATAACAACTTTTTTGTCATGATGTGTACAGGCATGAAACAACTTTCAAACTACTCATAATCATGTGGAAAGTTAAACTAAGGTGTTTCCACTAGGTTTGCCACAAGTACTTTGGTGTAAAGTTGAAATGTGTACCATTTGTATTCCCAGAGCATTGTATGCACTGACAAAGCAACTTTTTTATCTTCCAGTTCAGAGGCATGAAGCAACTTTCAAGCCATTCAGAATCATGTGGGAGGTTAAGCGAAGGTGTTTCCATCAGGTTTGCACTCTGCACTTTGTTGGAAAATTCAAATGTATGATACATTAATTTCAAAGAATTGCATGCACTTAGAAAACAGCTTTTTTGTCTTGCTGTACAGAGGGATGAAACAACTTTCAAACTACTCAGAATCATGTGGGAAGTTAACTTAAAATGTTTCCATCAGGTTTGCAGTATGCTCTTTGGTGGAAAATTGAAATGTACACTACTTTAATGTCAGAACACAGTAAGCACTCAGACAACAACTTTTTTGTCTTTTTGTCCAGAGGCATGAAACAACTTTCAGACATCTCAGAATTATGTGGGAAGTGAACCTAAGGTGTTTCCATTAGGTTTGAGGTAAGTACTTTGGTGGAAAATTGAAATGTATACTACTTTAATGTTAGAACATTGTATGCACTGAGATAACAACTTTTTTGTCTTGATATGTAGAGGCATGAAAGAACTTTAAAACTGCTCATAATCATGTGGAAAGTAAACCTAAGGTGTTTCCATTAGGTTTGCAGTAAGTGCTTTGGTGTAAAATTAAAATGTATGCTATTAGTATTGTCAAAGCCTTGTATGCACTAAGATAACAACTTATTTGTCTTGATGTGTAGAGGCATGAAACAACTTTCAAACTGCTCATAATCATGTGGGAAGTTAACCTAAGCTGTATCCATTAGGTTTTCAGTAAGTACTTTGGTGTAAAATTGAAATGTATGCCATTAGTATTCTCACATCATTGTATGCACTGAGATAACAACTTTTTTGTCCTGATGTGTACAGGCATGAAAAAACTTTCAAACTACTCATAATCATGTGGAAAGTTAAACTAAGGTGTTTCCATTAGGTTAACAGCAAGTACTTTGGTGTAAAGTTCAAATGTGTACTATTTGCATTACCAAAGCTTTGTATGCACTTGGAAAACAACTTTTTTGTCTTGCTGTTCAGAAGCATGAAACAACGTTCAAACCATTCAGAATCATGTGGGAAGTTAAGCTAAGGTCTTTCTATCAGGTTTGCAGTCTGCACTTTGGTGGAAAATTCAAATGTATACTACTTTAATTGCAAACATTGCATGCACTTAGAAAACAACTTTTTTGTCTTGCTGTACAGAGGGATGGAACAACTTTCAAACTACTCAGAATCATGTGGGAAGTTAACTTAAAATGTTTCTAATAGGTTTGCAATATGCTCTTTGGTGGAAAATTGAAATGTACACTACTTTATGTCAGAACATTGTAAGCACTCAGAAAACAACATTTTTGTCTTTATGTCCAGAGGCATGAAACAACTTTCAGACGTCTCAGAATCATGTGGGAAGTTAACCTAAGGTGTTTCCATTAGGTTTGCAGTAAGTACTTTGGTGTAAAATTGAAATCTATGCTATTAGTATTGTCACAGCATTGTATGCACTGAGATAACAACTTTTTTGTCATGATGTGTACAGGCATGAAACAACTTTCAAACTACTCATAATCATGTGGAAAGTTAAACTAAGGTGTTTCCATTAGGTTTGCCACAAGTACTTTGGTGTAAAGTTGAAATGTGTACCATTTGTATTCCCAGAGCATTGTATGCACTGACAAAGCAACTTTTTTATCTTCCTGTTCAGAGGCATGAAGCAACTTTCAAACCATTCAGAATCATGTGGGAGGTTAAGCGAAGGTGTTTCCATCAGGTTTGCACTCTGCACTTTGTTGGAAAATTCAAATGTATGATACATTAATTTCAAAGAATTGCATGCACTTAGAAAACAGCTTTTTTGTCTTGCTGTACAGAGGGATGAAACAACTTTCAAACTACTCAGAATCATGTGGGAAGTTAACTTAAAATGTTTCCATCAGGTTTGCACTATGCTCTTTGGTGGAAAATTGAAATGTACACTACTTTAATGTCAGAACACAGTAAGCACTCAGACAACAACTTTTTTGTCTTTTTGTCCAGAGGCATGAAACAACTTTCAGACATCTCAGAATTATGTGGGAAGTGAACCTAAGGTGTTTCCATTAGGTTTGCAGTAAGTACTTTGGTGGAAAATTGAAATGTATACTACTTTAATGTTAGAACATTGTATGCACTGAGATAACAACTTTTTTGTCTTGATATGTAGAGGCATGAAACAACTTTCAAACTGCTCATAATCATGTGGAAAGTAAACCTAAGGTGTTTCCAGTAGGTTTGCAGTAAGTGCTTTGGTGTAAAATTAAAATGTATGCTATTTGTATTGTCAAAGCCTTGTATGCACTGAGATAACAACTTTTTTGTCTTGATGTGTAGAGGCATGAAACAACTTTCAAACTGCTCATAATCATGTGGGAAGTTAACCTAAGCTGTTTCCATTAGGTTTTCAGTAAGTACTTTGGTGTAAAATTGAAATGTATGCCATTAGTATTCTCACATCATTTTATGCACTGAGATAACAACTTTTTTGTCCTGATGTGTACAGGCATGAAAAAACTTTCAAACTACTCATAATCATGTGGAAAGTTAAACTAAGGTGTTTCCATTAGGTTTACAGCAAGGACTTTGGTGTAAAGTTGAAATGTGTACTATTTGCATTACAAAAGCTTTGTATGCACTTAGAAAACAACTTTTTTGTCTTGCTGTTCAGAAGCATGAAACAACGTTCAAACCATTCAGAATCATGTGGGAAGTTAAGCTAAGGTGTTTCTATCAGGTTTGCACTCTGCACTTTGGTGGAAAATTCAAATGTACACTACTTTATGTCAGAACATTGCAAGCACTCAGAAAACAACATTTTTGTCTTTATGTCCAGAGGCATGAAACAACTTTCAGACATCTCAGAATCATGTGGGAAGTTAACCTAAGGTGTTTCCATTAGGTTTGCAGTAAGTACTTTGGTGTAAAATTGAAATGTATTCTATTAGTATTGTCACAGCATTGTATGCACTGAGATAGCAACTTTTTTGTCCTGATGTGTACATGCATGAAACAACTTTCAAACTACTCATAATCATGTGGAAAGTTAAACTAAGGTGTTTCCATTAGGTTAACAGCAAGTACTTTGGTGTAAAGTTGAAATGTGTACTATTTGCATTACCAGAGCTTTGTATGCACTTGGAAAACAACTTTTTTGTCTTGCTGTTCAGAAGCATGAAACAACGTTCAAACCATTCAGAATCATGTGGGAAGTTAAGCTAAGGTCTTTCTATCAGGTTTGCAGTCTGCACTTTGGTGGAAAATTCAAATGTATACTACTTTAATTGCAAACATTGCATGCACTTAGAAAACAACTTTTTTGTCTTGCTGTACAGAGGGATGGAACAACTTTCAAACTACTCAGAATCATGTGGGAAGTTAACTTAAAATGTTTCTAATAGGTTTGCCATATGCTCTTTGGTGGAAAATTGAAATGTACACTACTTTATGTCAGAACATTGTAAGCACTCAGAAAACAACATTTTTGTCTTTATGTCCAGAGGCATGAAACAACTTTCAGACATCTCAGAATCATGTGGGAAGTTAACCTAAGGTGTTTCCATTAGGTTTGCAGTAAGTACTTTGGTGTAAAATTGAAATCTATGCTATTAGTATTGTCCCAGCATTGTATGCACTGAGATAACAACTTTTTTGTCATGATGTGTACAGGCATGAAACAACTTTCAAACTACTCATAATCATGTGGAAAGTTAAACTAAGGTGTTTCCATTAGGTTTGCCACAAGTACTTTGGTGTAAAGTTGAAATTTGTACCATTTGTATTCCCAGAGCATTGTATGCACTGATAAAGCAACTTTTTTATCTTCCAGTTCAGAGGCATGAAGCAACTTTCAAACCATTCAGAATCATGTGGGAGATTAAGCGAAGGTGTTTCCATCAGGTTTGCACTCTGCACTTTGTTGGAAAATTCAAATGTATGATACATTAATTTCAAAGAATTGCATGCACTTAGAAAACAGCTTTTTTGTCTTGCTGTACAGAGGGATGAAACAACTTTCAAACTACTCAGAATCATGTGGGAAGTTAACTTAAAATGTTTCCATCAGGTTTGCAGTATGCTCTTTGGTGGAAAATTGAAATGTACACTACTTTAATGTCAGAACACAGTAAGCACTCAGACAACAACTTTTTTGTCTTTTTGTCCAGAGGCATGAAACAACTTTCAGACATCTCAGAATTATGTGGGAAGTGAACCTAAGGTGTTTCCATTAGGTTTGCAGTAAGTACTTTGGTGGAAAATTGAAATGTATACTACTTTAATGTTAGAAGATTGTATGCACTGAGATAACAACTTTTTTGTCTTGATATGTAGAGGCATGAAACAACTTTCAAACTGCTCATAATCATGTGGAAAGTAAACCTAAGGTGTTTCCATTAGGTTTGCAGTAAGTGCTTTGGTGTAAAATTAAAATGTATGCTATTAGTATTGTCAAAGCCTTGTATACACTAAGACAACAACTTATTTGTCTTGATGTGTAGAGGCATGAAACAACTTTCAAACTGCTCATAATCATGTGGGAAGTTAACCTAAGCTGTATCCATTAGGTTTTCAGTAAGTACTTTGGTGTAAAATTGAAATGTATGCCATTAGTATTCTCACATCATTGTATGCACTGAGATAACAACTTTTTTGTCCTGATGTGTACATGCATGAAAAAACTTTCAAACTACTCATAATCATGTGGAAAGTTAAACTAAGGTGTTTCCATTAGGTTAACAGCAAGTACTTTGGTGTAAAGTTGAAATGTGTACTATTTGCATTACCAGAGCTTTGTATGCACTTGGAAAACAACTTTTTTGTCTTGCTGTTCAGAAGCATGAAACAACGTTCAAACCATTCAGAATCATGTGGGGAGTTAACTTAAAATGTTTCTAATAGGTTTGCAATATGCTCTTTGGTGGAAAATTGAAATGTACACTACTTTATGTCAGAACATTGTAAGCACTCAGAAAACAACATTTTTGTCTTTATGTCCAGAGGCATGAAACAACTTTCAGACGTCTCAGAATCATGTGGGAAGTTAACCTAAGGTGTTTCCATTAGGTTTGCAGTAAGTACTTTGGTGTAAAATTGAAATGTATTCTATTAGTATTGTCACAGCATTGTATGCACTGAGATAGCAACTTTTTTGTCCTGATGTGTACATGCATGAAACAACTTTCAAACTACTCATAATCATGTGGAAAGTTAAACTAAGGTGTTTCCATTAGGTTAACAGCAAGTACTTTGGTGTAAAGTTGAAATGTGTACTATTTGCATTCCCAGAGCTTTGTATGCACTTGGAAAACAACTTTTTTGTCTTGCTGTTCAGAAGCATGAAACAACGTTCAAACCATTCAGAATCATGTGGGAAGTTAAGCTAAGGTCTTTCTATCAGGTTTGCAGTCTGCACTTTGGTGGAAAATTCAAATGTATACTACTTTAATTGCAAACATTGCATGCACTTAGAAAACAACTTTTTTGTCTTGCTGTACAGAGGGATGGAACAACTTTCAAACTACTCAGAATCATGTGGGAAGTTAACTTAAAATGTTTCTAATAGGTTTGCCATATGCTCTTTGGTGGAAAATTGAAATGTACACTACTTTATGTCAGAACATTGTAAGCACTCAGAAAACAACATTTTTGTCTTTATGTCCAGAGGCATGAAACAACTTTCAGACATCTCAGAATCATGTGGGAAGTTAACCTAAGGTGTTTCCATTAGGTTTGCAGTAAGTACTTTGGTGTAAAATTGAAATCTATGCTATTAGTATTGTCACAGCATTGTATGCACTGAGATAACAACTTTTTTGTCATGATGTGTACAGGCATGAAACAACTTTCAAACTACTCATAATCATGTGGAAAGTTAAACTAAGGTGTTTCCATTAGGTTTGCCACAAGTACTTTGGTGTAAAGTTGAAATGTGTACCATTTGTATTCCCAGAGCATTGTATGCACTGACAAAGCAACTTTTTTATCTTCCAGTTCAGAGGCATGAAGCAACTTTCAAGCCATTCAGAATCATGTGGGAGGTTAAGCGAAGGTGTTTCCATCAGGTTTGCACTCTGCACTTTGTTGGAAAATTCAAATGTATGATACATTAATTTCAAAGAATTGCATGCACTTAGAAAACAGCTTTTTTGTCTTGCTGTACAGAGGGATGAAACAACTTTCAAACTACTCAGAATCATGTGGGAAGTTAACTTAAAATGTTTCCATCAGGTTTGCACTATGCTCTTTGGTGGAAAATTGAAATGTACACTACTTTAATGTCAGAACACAGTAAGCACTCAGACAACAACTTTTTTGTCTTTTTGTCCAGAGGCATGAAACAACTTTCAGACATCTCAGAATTATGTGGGAAGTGAACCTAAGGTGTTTCCATTAGGTTTGCAGTAAGTACTTTGGTGGAAAATTGAAATGTATACTACTTTAATGTTAGAACATTGTATGCACTGAGATAACAACTTTTTTGTCTTGATATGTAGAGGCATGAAAGAACTTTAAAACTGCTCATAATCATGTGGAAAGTAAACCTAAGGTGTTTCCATTAGGTTTGCAGTAAGTGCTTTGGTGTAAAAGTAAAATGTATGCTATTAGTATTGTCAAAGCCTTGTATGCACTAAGATAACAACTTATTTGTCTTGATGTGTAGAGGCATGAAACAACTTTCAAACTGCTCATAATCATGTGGGAAGTTAACCTAAGCTGTATCCATTAGGTTTTCAGTAAGTACTTTGGTGTAAAATTGAAATGTATGCCATTAGTATTCTCACATCATTGTATGCACTGAGATAACAACTTTTTTGTCCTGATGTGTACAGGCATGAAAAAACTTTCAAACTACTCATAATCATGTGGAAAGTTAAACTAAGGTGTTTCCATTAGGTTAACAGCAAGTACTTTGGTGTAAAGTTGAAATGTGTACTATTTGCATTACCAAAGCTTTGTATGCACTTGGAAAACAACTTTTTTGTCTTGCTGTTCAGAAGCATGAAACAACGTTCAAACCATTCAGAATCATGTGGGAAGTTAAGCTAAGGTCTTTCTATCAGGTTTGCAGTCTGCACTTTGGTGGAAAATTCAAATGTATACTACTTTAATTGCAAACATTGCATGCACTTAGAAAACAACTTTTTTGTCTTGCTGTACAGAGGGATGGAACAACTTTCAAACTACTCAGAATCATGTGGGAAGTTAACTTAAAATGTTTCTAATAGGTTTGCAATATGCTCTTTGGTGGAAAATTGAAATGTACACGACTTTATGTCAGAACATTGTAAGCACTCAGAAAACAACATTTTTGTCTTTATGTCCAGAGGCATGAAACAACTTTCAGACGTCTCAGAATCATGTGGGAAGTTAACCTAAGGTGTTTCCATTAGGTTTGCAGTAAGTACTTTGGTGTAAAATTGAAATCTATGCTATTAGTATTGTCACAGCATTGTATGCACTGAGATAACAACTTTTTTGTCCTGATGTGTACAGGCATGAAACAACTTTCAAACTACTCATAATCATGTGGAAAGTTAAACTAAGGTGTTTCCATTAGGTTTGCCACAAGTACTTTGGTGTAAAGTTGAAATGTGTACCATTTGTATTCCCAGAGCATTGTATGCACTGACAAAGCAACTTTTTTATCTTCCTGTTCAGAGGCATGAAGCAACTTTCAAACCATTCAGAATCATGTGGGAGGTTAAGCGAAGGTGTTTCCATCAGGTTTGCACTCTGCACTTTGTTGGAAAATTCAAATGTATGATACATTAATTTCAAAGAATTGCATGCACTTAGAAAACAGCTTTTTTGTCTTGCTGTACAGAGGGATGAAACAACTTTCAAACTACTCAGAATCATGTGGGAAGTTAACTTAAAATGTTTCCATCAGGTTTGCAGTATGCTCTTTGGTGGAAAATTGAAATGTACACTACTTTAATGTCAGAACACAGTAAGCACTCAGACAACAACTTTTTTGTCTTTTTGTCCAGAGGCATGAAACAACTTTCAGACATCTCAGAATTATGTGGGAAGTGAACCTAAGGTGTTTCCATTAGGTTTGCAGTAAGTACTTTGGTGGAAAATTGAAATGTATACTACTTTAATGTTAGAACATTGTATGCACTGAGATAACAACTTTTTTGTCTTGATATGTAGAGGCATGAAACAACTTTCAAACTGCTCATAATCATGTGGAAAGTAAACCTAAGGTGTTTCCAGTAGGTTTGCAGTAAGTGCTTTGGTGTAAAATTAAAATGTATGCTATTTGTATTGTCAAAGCCTTGTATGCACTGAGATAACAACTTTTTTGTCTTGATGTGTAGAGGCATGAAACAACTTTCAAACTGCTCATAATCATGTGGGAAGTTAACCTAAGCTGTTTCCATTAGGTTTTCAGTAAGTACTTTGGTGTAAAATTGAAATGTATGCCATTAGTATTCTCACATCATTGTATGCACTGAGATAACAACTTTTTTGTCCTGATGTGTACAGGCATGAAAAAACTTTCAAACTACTCATAATCATGTGGAAAGTTAAACTAAGGTGTTTCCATTAGGTTTACAGCAAGGACTTTGGTGTAAAGTTGAAATGTGTACTATTTGCATTACGAAAGCTTTGTATGCACTGAGAAAACAACTTTTTTGTCTTGCTGTTCAGAAGCATGAAACAACGTTCAAACCATTCAGAATCATGTGGGAAGTTAAGCTAAGGTGTTTCTATCAGGTTTGCACTCTGCACTTTGGTGGAAAATTCAAATGTACACTACTTTATGTCAGAACATTGCAAGCACTCAGAAAACAACATTTTTGTCTTTATGTCCAGAGGCATGAAACAACTTTCAGACATCTCAGAATCATGTGGGAAGTTAACCTAAGGTGTTTCCATTAGGTTTGCAGTAAGTACTTTGGTGTAAAATTGAAATGTATTCTATTAGTATTGTCGCAGCATTGTATGCACTGAGATAACAACTTTTTTGTCCTGATGTGTACATGCATGAAACAACTTTCAAGCTACTCATAATCATGTGGAAAGTTAAACTAAGGTGTTTCCATTAGGTTAACAGCAAGTACTTTGGTGTAAAGTTGAAATGTGTACTATTTGCATTACCAGAGCTTTGTATGCACTTGGAAAAGAACTTTTTTGTCTTGCTGTTCAGAAGCATGAAACAACGTTCAAACCATTCAGAATCATGTGGGAAGTTAAGCTAAGGTCTTTCTATCAGGTTTGCAGTCTGCACTTTGGTGGAAAATTCAAATGTATACTACTTTAATTGCAAACATTGCATGCACTTAGAAAACAACTTTTTTGTCTTGCTGTACAGAGGGATGGAACAACTTTCAAACTACTCAGAATCATGTGGGAAGTTAACTTAAAATGTTTCTAATAGGTTTGCCATATGCTCTTTGGTGGAAAATTGAAATGTACACTACTTTATGTCAGAACATTGTAAGCACTCAGAAAACAACATTTTTGTCTTTATGTCCAGAGGCATGAAACAACTTTCAGACATCTCAGAATCATGTGGGAAGTTAACCTAAGGTGTTTCCATTAGGTTTGCAGTAAGTACTTTGGTGTAAAATTGAAATCTATGCTATTAGTATTGTCACAGTATTGTATGCACTGAGATAACAACTTTTTTGTCATGATGTGTACAGGCATGAAACAACTTTCAAACTACTCATAATCATGTGGAAAGTTAAACTAAGGTGTTTCCATTAGGTTTGCCACAAGTACTTTGGTGTAAAGTTGAAATGTGTACCATTTGTATTCCCAGAGCATTGTATGCACTGACAAAGCAACTTTTTTATCTTCCAGTTCAGAGGCATGAAGCAACTTTCAAGCCATTCAGAATCATGTGGGAGGTTAAGCGAAGGTGTTTCCATCAGGTTTGCACTCTGCACTTTGTTGGAAAATTCAAATGTATGATACAATAATTTCAAAGAATTGCATGCACTTAGAAAACAGCTTTTTTGTCTTGCTGTACAGAGGGATGAAACAACTTTCAAACTACTCAGAATCATGTGGGAAGTTAACTTAAAATGTTTCCATCAGGTTTGCAGTATGCTCTTTGGTGGAAAATTGAAATGTACACTACTTTAATGTCAGAACACAGTAAGCACTCAGACAACAACTTTTTTGTCTTTTTGTCCAGAGGCATGAAACAACTTTCAGACATCTCAGAATTATGTGGGAAGTGAACCTAAGGTGTTTCCATTGGGTTTGCAGTAAGTACTTTGGTGGAAAATTGAAATGTATACTACTTTAATGTTAGAACATTGTATGCACTGAGATAACAACTTTTTTGTCTTGATATGTAGAGGCATGAAACAACTTTCAAACTGCTCATAATCATGTGGAAAGTAAACCTAAGGTGTTTCCATTAGGTTTGCAGTAAGTGCTTTGGTGTAAAATTAAAATGTATGCTATTAGTATTGTCAAAGCCTTGTATGCACTAAGATAACAACTTATTTGTCTTGATGTGTAGAGGCATGAAACAACTTTCAAACTGCTCATAATCATGTGGGAAGTTAACCTAAGCTGTATCCATTAGGTTTTCAGTAAGTACTTTGGTGTAAAATTGAAATGTATGCCATTAGTATTCTCACATCATTGTATGCACTGAGATAACAACTTTTTTGTCCTGATGTGTACAGGCATGAAAAAACTTTCAAACTACTCATAATCATGTGGAAAGTTAAACTAAGGTGTTTCCATTAGGTTAACAGCAAGTACTTTGGTGTAAAGTTGAAATGTGTACTATTTGCATAACCAAAGCTTTGTATGCACTTGGAAAACAACTTTTTTGTCTTGCTGTTCAGAAGCATGAAACAACGTTCAAACCATTCAGAATCATGTGGGAAGTTAAGCTAAGGTCTTTCTATCAGGTTTGCAGTCTGCACTTTGGTGGAAAATTCAAATGTATACTACTTTAATTGCAAACATTGCATGCACTTAGAAAACAACTTTTTTGTCTTGCTGTACAGAGGGATGGAACAACTTTCAAACTACTCAGAATCATGTGGGAAGTTAACTTAAAATGTTTCTAATAGGTTTGCAATATGCTCTTTGGTGGAAAATTGAAATGTACACTACTTTATGTCAGAACATTGTAAGCACTCAGAAAACAACATTTTTGTCTTTATGTCCAGAGGCATGAAACAACTTTCAGACGTCTCAGAATCATGTGGGAAGTTAACCTAAGGTGTTTCCATTAGGTTTGCAGTAAGTACTTTGGTGTAAAATTGAAATCTATGCTATTAGTATTGTCACAGCATTGTATGCACTGAGATAACAACTTTTTTGTCATGATGTGTACAGGCATGAAACAACTTTCAAACTACTCATAATCATGTGGAAAGTTAAACTAAGGTGTTTCCATTAGGTTTGCCACAAGTACTTTGGTGTAAAGTTGAAATGTGTACCATTTGTATTCCCAGAGCATTGTATGCACTGACAAAGCAACTTTTTTATCTTCCTGTTCAGAGGCATGAAGCAACTTTCAAACCATTCAGAATCATGTGGGAGGTTAAGCGAAGGTGTTTCCATCAGGTTTGCACTCTGCACTTTGTTGGAAAATTCAAATGTATGATACATTAATTTCAAAGAATTGCATGCACTTAGAAAACAGCTTTTTTGTCTTGCTGTACAGAGGGATGAAACAACTTTCAAACTACTCAGAATCATGTGGGAAGTTAACTTAAAATGTTTCCATCAGGTTTGCAGTATGCTCTTTGGTGGAAAATTGAAATGTACACTACTTTAATGTCAGAACACAGTAAGCACTCAGACAACAACTTTTTTGTCTTTTTGTCCAGAGGCATGAAACAACTTTCAGACATCTCAGAATTATGTGGGAAGTGAACCTAAGGTGTTTCCATTAGGTTTGCAGTAAGTACTTTGGTGGAAAATTGAAATGTATACTACTTTAATGTTAGAACATTGTATGCACTGAGATAACAACTTTTTTGTCTTGATATGTAGAGGCATGAAAGAACTTTCAAACTGCTCATAATCATGTGGAAAGTAAACCTAAGGTGTTTCCATTAGGTTTGCAGTAAGTGCTTTGGTGTAAAATTAAAATGTATGCTGTTAGTATTGTCAAAGCCTTGTATGCACTAAGATAACAACTTATTTGTCTTGATGTGTAGAGGCATGAAACAACTTTCAAACTGCTCATAATCATGTGGGAAGTTAACCTAAGCTGTATCCATTAGGTTTTCAGTAAGTACTTTGGTGTAAAATTGAAATGTATGCCATTAGTATTCTCACATCATTGTATGCACTGAGATAACAACTTTTTTGTCCTGATGTGTACATGCATGAAAAAACTTTCAAACTACTCATAATCATATGGAAAGTTAAACTAAGGTGTTTCCATTAGGTTAACAGCAAGTACTTTGGTGTAAAGTTGAAATGTGTACTATTTGCATTACCAAAGCTTTGTATGCACTTGGAAAACAACTTTTTTGTCTTGCTGTTCAGAAGCATGAAACAACGTTCAAACCATTCAGAATCATGTGGGAAGTTAAGCTAAGGTCTTTCTATCAGGTTTGCAGTCTGCACTTTGGTGGAAAATTCAAATGTATACTACTTTAATTGCAAACATTGCATGCACTTAGAAAACAACTTTTTTGTCTTGCTGTACAGAGGGATGGGACAACTTTCAAACTACTCAGAATCATGTGGGAAGTTAACTTAAAATGTTTCTAATAGGTTTGCAATATGCTCTTTGGTGGAAAATTGAAATGTACACTACTTTATGTCAGAACATTGTAAGCACTCAGAAAACAACATTTTTGTCTTTATGTCCAGAGGCATGAAACAACTTTCAGACGTCTCAGAATCATGTGGGAAGTTAACCTAAGGTGTTTCCATTAGGTTTGCAGTAAGTACTTTGGTGTAAAATTGAAATCTATGCTATTAGTATTGTCACAGCATTGTATGCACTGAGAAAACAACTTTTTTGTCCTGATGTGTACAGGCATGAAACAACTTTCAAACTACTCATAATCATGTGGAAAGTTAAACTAAGGTGTTTCCATTAGGTTTGCCACAAGTACTTTGGTGTAAAGTTGAAATGTGTACCATTTGTATTCCCAGAGCATTGTATGCACTGACAAAGCAACTTTTTTATCTTCCTGTTCAGAGGCATGAAGCAACTTTCAAACCATTCAGAATCATGTGGGAGGTTAAGCGAAGGTGTTTCCATCAGGTTTGCACTCTGCACTTTGTTGGAAAATTCAAATGTATGATACATTAATTTCAAAGAATTGCATGCACTTAGAAAACAGCTTTTTTGTCTTGCTGTACAGAGGGATGAAACAACTTTCAAACTACTCAGAATCATGTGGGAAGTTAACTTAAAATGTTTCCATCAGGTTTGCAGTATGCTCTTTGGTGGAAAATTGAAATGTACACTACTTTAATGTCAGAACACAGTAAGCACTCAGACAACAACTTTTTTGTCTTTTTGTCCAGAGGCATGAAACAACTTTCAGACATCTCAGAATTATGTGGGAAGTGAACCTAAGGTGTTTCCATTAGGTTTGCAGTAAGTACTTTGGTGGAAAATTGAAATGTATACTACTTTAATGTTAGAACATTGTATGCACTGAGATAACAACTTTTTTGTCTTGATATGTAGAGGCATGAAACAACTTTCAAACTGCTCATAATCATGTGGAAAGTAAACCTAAGGTGTTTCCAGTAGGTTTGCAGTAAGTGCTTTGGTGTAAAATTAAAATGTATGCTATTTGTATTGTCAAAGCCTTGTATGCACTGAGATAACAACTTTTTTGTCTTGATGTGTAGAGGCATGAAACAACTTTCAAACTGCTCATAATCATGTGGGAAGTTAACCTAAGCTGTTTCCATTAGGTTTTCAGTAAGTACTTTGGTGTAAAATTGAAATGTATGCCATTAGTATTCTCACATCATTGTATGCACTGAGATAACAACTTTTTTGTCCTGATGTGTACAGGCATGAAAAAACTTTCAAACTACTCATAATCATGTGGAAAGTTAAACTAAGGTGTTTCCATTAGGTTTACAGCAAGGACTTTGGTGTAAAGTTGAAATGTGTACTATTTGCATTACGAAAGCTTTGTATGCACTGAGAAAACAACTTTTTTGTCTTGCTGTTCAGAAGCATGAAACAACGTTCAAACCATTCAGAATCATGTGGGAAGTTAAGCTAAGGTGTTTCTATCAGGTTTGCACTCTGCACTTTGGTGGAAAATTCAAATGTACACTACTTTATGTCAGAACATTGCAAGCACTCAGAAAACAACATTTTTGTCTTTATGTCCAGAGGCATGAAACAACTTTCAGACATCTCAGAATCATGTGGGAAGTTAACCTATGGTGTTTCCATTAGGTTTGCAGTAAGTACTTTGGTGTAAAATTGAAATGTATTCTATTAGTATTGTCGCAGCATTGTATGCACTGAGATAACAACTTTTTTGTCCTGATGTGTACATGCATGAAACAACTTTCAAGCTACTCATAATCATGTGGAAAGTTAAACTAAGGTGTTTCCATTAGGTTAACAGCAAGTACTTTGGTGTAAAGTTGAAATGTGTACTATTTGCATTACCAGAGCTTTGTATGCACTTGGAAAAGAACTTTTTTGTCTTGCTGTTCAGAAGCATGAAACAACGTTCAAACCATTCAGAATCATGTGGGAAGTTAAGCTAAGGTCTTTCTATCAGGTTTGCAGTCTGCACTTTGGTGGAAAATTCAAATGTATACTACTTTAATTGCAAAGATTGCATGCACTTAGAAAACAACTTTTTTGTCTTGCTGTACAGAGGGATGGAACAACTTTCAAACTACTCAGAATCATGTGGGAAGTTAACTTAAAATGTTTCTAATAGGTTTGCCATATGCTCTTTGGTGGAAAATTGAAATGTACACTACTTTATGTCAGAACATTGTAAGCACTCAGAAAACAACATTTTTGTCTTTATGTCCAGAGGCATGAAACAACTTTCAGACATCTCAGAATCATGTGGGAAGTTAACCTAAGGTGTTTCCATTAGGTTTGCAGTAAGTACTTTGGTGTAAAATTGAAATCTATGCTATTAGTATTGTCACAGCATTGTATGCACTGAGATAACAACTTTTTTGTCATGATGTGTACAGGCATGAAACAACTTTCAAACTACTCATAATCATGTGGAAAGTTAAACTAAGGTGTTTCCATTAGGTTTGCCACAAGTACTTTGGTGTAAAGTTGAAATGTGTACCATTTGTATTCCCAGAGCATTGTATGCACTGACAAAGCAACTTTTTTATCTTCCAGTTCAGAGGCATGAAGCAACTTTCAAGCCATTCAGAATCATGTGGGAGGTTAAGCGAAGGTGTTTCCATCAGGTTTGCACTCTGCACTTTGTTGGAAAATTCAAATGTATGATACATTAATTTCAAAGAATTGCATGCACTTAGAAAACAGCTTTTTTGTCTTGCTGTACAGAGGGATGAAACAACTTTCAAACTACTCAGAATCATGTGGGAAGTTAACTTAAAATGTTTCCATCAGGTTTGCAGTATGCTCTTTGGTGGAAAATTGAAATGTACACTACTTTAATGTCAGAACACAGTAAGCACTCAGACAACAACTTTTTTGTCTTTTTGTCCAGAGGCATGAAACAACTTTCAGACATCTCAGAATTATGTGGGAAGTGAACCTAAGGTGTTTCCATTGGGTTTGCAGTAAGTACTTTGGTGGAAAATTGAAATGTATACTACTTTAATGTTAGAACATTGTATGCACTGAGATAACAACTTTTTTGTCTTGATATGTAGAGGCATGAAACAACTTTCAAACTGCTCATAATCATGTGGAAAGTAAACCTAAGGTGTTTCCATTAGGTTTGCAGTAAGTGCTTTGGTGTAAAATTAAAATGTATGCTATTAGTATTGTCAAAGCCTTGTATGCACTAAGATAACAACTTATTTGTCTTGATGTGTAGAGGCATGAAACAACTTTCAAACTGCTCATAATCATGTGGGAAGTTAACCTAAGCTGTATCCATTAGGTTTTCAGTAAGTACTTTGGTGTAAAATTGAAATGTATGCCATTAGTATTCTCACATCATTGTATGCACTGAGATAACAACTTTTTTGTCCTGATGTGTACAGGCATGAAAAAACTTTCAAACTACTCATAATCATGTGGAAAGTTAAACTAAGGTGTTTCCATTAGGTTAACAGCAAGTACTTTGGTGTAAAGTTGAAATGTGTACTATTTGCATTACCAAAGCTTTGTATGCACTTGGAAAACAACTTTTTTGTCTTGCTGTTCAGAAGCATGAAACAACGTTCAAACCATTCAGAATCATGTGGGAAGTTAAGCTAAGGTCTTTCTATCAGGTTTGCAGTCTGCACTTTGGTGGAAAATTCAAATGTATACTACTTTAATTGCAAACATTGCATGCACTTAGAAAACAACTTTTTTGTCTTGCTGTACAGAGGGATGGAACAACTTTCAAACTACTCAGAATCATGTGGGAAGTTAACTTAAAATGTTTCTAATAGGTTTGCAATATGCTCTTTGGTGGAAAATTGAAATGTACACTACTTTATGTCAGAACATTGTAAGCACTCAGAAAACAACATTTTTGTCTTTATGTCCAGAGGCATGAAACAACTTTCAGACGTCTCAGAATCATGTGGGAAGTTAACCTAAGGTGTTTCCATTAGGTTTGCAGTAAGTACTTTGGTGTAAAATTGAAATCTATGCTATTAGTATTGTCACAGCATTGTATGCACTGAGATAACAACTTTTTTGTCCTGATGTGTACAGGCATGAAACAACTTTCAAACTACTCATAATCATGTGGAAAGTTAAACTAAGGTGTTTCCATTAGGTTTGCCACAAGTACTTTGGTGTAAAGTTGAAATGTGTACCATTTGTATTCCCAGAGCATTGTATGCACTGACAAAGCAACTTTTTTATCTTCCTGTTCAGAGGCATGAAGCAACTTTCAAACCATTCAGAATCATGTGGGAGGTTAAGCGAAGGTGTTTCCATCAGGTTTGCACTCTGCACTTTGTTGGAAAATTCAAATGTATGATACATTAATTTCAAAGAATTGCATGCACTTAGAAAACAGCTTTTTTGTCTTGCTGTACAGAGGGATGAAACAACTTTCAAACTACTCAGAATCATGTGGGAAGTTAACTTAAAATGTTTCCATCAGGTTTGCAGTATGCTCTTTGGTGGAAAATTGAAATGTACACTACTTTAATGTCAGAACACAGTAAGCACTCAGACAACAACTTTTTTGTCTTTTTGTCCAGAGGCATGAAACAACTTTCAGACATCTCAGAATTATGTGGGAAGTGAACCTAAGGTGTTTCCATTAGGTTTGCAGTAAGTACTTTGGTGGAAAATTGAAATGTATACTACTTTAATGTTAGAACATTGTATGCACTGAGATAACAACTTTTTTGTCTTGATATGTAGAGGCATGAAAGAACTTTCAAACTGCTCATAATCATGTGGAAAGTAAACCTAAGGTGTTTCCATTAGGTTTGCAGTAAGTGCTTTGGTGTAAAATTAAAATGTATGCTGTTAGTATTCTCAAAGCCTTGTATGCACTAAGATAACAACTTATTTGTCTTGATGTGTAGAGGCATGAAACAACTTTCAAACTGCTCATAATCATGTGGGAAGTTAACCTAAGCTGTATCCATTAGGTTTTCAGTAAGTACTTTGGTGTAAAATTGAAATGTATGCCATTAGTATTCTCACATCATTGTATGCACTGAGATAACAACTTTTTTGTCCTGATGTGTACATGCATGAAAAAACTTTCAAACTACTCATAATCATGTGGAAAGTTAAACTAAGGTGTTTCCATTAGGTTAACAGCAAGTACTTTGGTGTAAAGTTGAAATGTGTACTATTTGCATTACCAGAGCTTTGTATGCACTTGGAAAAGAACTTTTTTGTCTTGCTGTTCAGAAGCATGAAACAACGTTCAAACCATTCAGAATCATGTGGGAAGTTAAGCTAAGGTCTTTCTATCAGGTTTGCAGTCTGCACTTTGGTGGAAAATTCAAATGTATACTACTTTAATTGCAAACATTGCATGCACTTAGAAAACAACTTTTTTGTCTTGCTGTACAGAGGGATGGAACAACTTTCAAACTACTCAGAATCATGTGGGAAGTTAACTTAAAATGTTTCTAATAGGTTTGCAATATGCTCTTTGGTGGAAAATTGAAATGTACACTACTTTATGTCAGAACATTGTAAGCACTCAGAAAACAACATTTTTGTCTTTATGTCCAGAGGCATGAAACAACTTTCAGACATCTCAGAATCATGTGGGAAGTTAACCTAAGGTGTTTCCATTAGGTTTGCAGTAAGTACTTTGGTGTAAAATTGAAATGTATTCTATTAGTATTGTCACAGCATTGTATGCACTGAGATAACAACTTTTTTGTCCTCATGTGTACAGGCATGAAACAACTTTCAAACTACTCATAATCATGTGGAAAGTTATACTAAGATGTTTCCATTAGGTTTGCCGGAAGTACTTTGGTGTAAAGTTGAAATGTGTACCATTTGTATTCCCAGAGCATTGTATGCACTGACAAAGCAACTTTTTTCTCTTGCTGTTCAGAGGCATGAAGCAACTTTCAAACCATTCAGAATCATGTGGGAGGTTAAGCTAAGGTGTTTCCATCAGGTTTGCACTCTGCACTTTGTTGGAAAATTCAAATGTATTATACTTTAATTTCAAAGAATTGCATGCACTTAGAAAACAGCTTTTTTGTCTTGCTGTACAGAGGGATGAAACAACATTCAAACTACTCAGAATCATGTCGGAAGTTAACTTAAAATGTTTCCATCAGGTTTGCACTACGCTCTTTGGTGGAAAATTGAAATGTACACTACTTTAATGTCAGAAGATTGTAAGCACTCAGAAAACAACTTTTTTGTCTTTATGTCCAGAGGCATGAAACAACTTTCAGACATCTCAGAATCATGTGGGAAGTTAACCTAAGGTGTTTCCATTAGGTTTGCAGTAAGTACTTTGGGGTAAAATTAAAATGTATGCTATTAGTATTGTCAAAGCCTTGTATGCACTGAGATAACAACTTTTTTGTCGTGATGTGTACAGGCATGAAACAACTTTCAAACTACTCATAATCATGTGGAAAGTTAAACTAAGGTGTTTCCATTAGGTTTGCCACAAGTACTTTGGTGTAAAGTTGAAATGTGTACCATTTGTATTCCCAGAGCATTGTATGCACTGACAAAGCAACTTTTTTCTCTTGCTGTTCAGAGGCATGAAGCAACTTTCAAACCATTCAGAATCATGTGGGAGGTTAAGCGAAGGTGTTTCCATCAGGTTTGCACTCTGCACTTTGTTGGAAAATTCAAATGTATGATACATTAATTTCAAAGAATTGCATGCACTTAGAAAACAGCTTTTTTGTCTTGCTGTACAGAGGGATGAAACAACTTTCAAACTACTCAGAATCATGTGGGAAGTTAACTTAAAATGTTTCCATCAGGTTTGCACTATGCTCTTTGGTGGAAAATTGAAATGTACACTACTTTAATGTCAGAACACAGTAAGCACTCAGACAACAACTTTTTTGTCTTTTTGTCCAGAGGCATGAAACAACTTTCAGACATCTCAGAATTATGTGGGAAGTGAACCTAAGGTGTTTCCATTAGGTTTGCAGTAAGTACTTTGGTGGAAAATTGAAATGTATACTACTTTAATGTTAGAACATTGTATGCACTGAGATAACAACTTTTTTGTCTTGATATGTAGAGGCATGAAAGAACTTTAAAACTGCTCATAACCATGTGGAAAGTACACCTAAGGTGTTTCCATTAGGTTTGCAGTAAGTGCTTTGGTGTAAAATTAAAATGTATGCTATTAGTATTGTCAAAGCCTTGTATGCACTAAGATAACAACTTATTTGTCTTGATGTGTAGAGGCATGAAACAACTTTCAAACTGCTCATAATCATGTGGGAAGTTAACCTAAGCTGTATCCATTAGGTTTTCAGTAAGTACTTTGGTGTAAAATTGAAATGTATGCCATTAGTATTCTCACATCATTGTATGCACTGATATAACAACTTTTTTGTCCTGATGTGTACAGGCATGAAAAAACTTTCAAACTACTCCTAATCATGTGGAAAGTTAAACTAAGGTGTTTCCATTAGGTTAACAGCAAGTACTTTGGTGTAAAGTTGAAATGTGTACTATTTGAATTACCAAAGCTTTGTATGCACTTGGAAAACAACTTTTTTGTCTTGCTGTTCAGAAGCATGAAACAACGTTCAAACCATTCAGAATCATGTGGGAAGTTAAGCTAAGGTCTTTCTATCAGGTTTGCACTCTGCACTTTGGTGGAAAATTCAAATGTATACTACTTTAATTGCAAACATTGCATGCACTTAGAAAACAACTTTTTTGTCTTGCTGTACAGAGGGATGGAACAACTTTCAAACTACTCAGAATCATGTGGGAAGTTAACTTAAAATGTTTCTAATAGGTTTGCAATATGCTCTTTGGTGGAAAATTGAAATGTACACTACTTTATGTCAGAACATTGTAAGCACTCAGAAAACAACATTTTTGTCTTTATGTCCAGAGGCATGAAACAACTTTCAGACATCTCAGAATCATGTGGGAAGTTAACCTAAGGTGTTTCCATTAGGTTTGCAGTAAGTACTTTGGTGTAAAATTGAAATCTATGCTATTAGTGTTGTCACAGCATTGTATGCACTGAGATAACAACTTTTTTGTCCTGATCTGTACAGGCATGAAACAACTTTCAAACTACTCATAATCATGTGGAAAGTTAAACTAAGGTGTTTCCATTAGGTTTGCCACAAGTACTTTGGTGTAAAGTTGAAATGTGCACCATTTGTATTCCCAGAGCATTGTATGCACTGACAAAGCAACTTTTTTATCTTCCTGTTCAGAGGCATGAAGCAACTTTCAAACCATTCAGAATCATGTGGGAGGTTAAGCTAAGGTGTTTCCATGAGGTTTGCACTCTGCACTTTGTTGGAAAATTCAAATGTATTATACTTTAATTTCAAAGAATTGCATGCACTTAGAAAACAGCTTTTTTGTCTTGCTGTACAGAGGGATGAAACAACTTTCAAACTACTCAGAATCATGTGGGAAGTTAACTTAAAATGTTTCCATCAGGTTTGCACTATGCTCTTTGTTGGAAAATTGAAATGTACACTACTTTAATGTCAGAACACAGTAAGCACTCAGACAACAACTTTTTTGTCTTTTTGTCCAGAGGCATGAAACAACTTTCAGACATCTCAGAATTATGTGGGAAGTGAACCTAAGGTGTTTCCATTAGGTTTGCAGTAAGTACTTTGGTGGAAAATTGAAATGTATGCTATTTGTATTGTCAAAGCCTTGTATGCACTGAGATAACAACTTTTTTGTCTTGATGTGTAGAGGCATGAAACAACTTTCAAACTGCTCATAATCATGTGGGAAGTTAACCTAAGCTGTTTCCATTAGGTTTTCAGTAAGTACTTTGGTGTAAAATTGAAATGTATGCCATTAGTATTCTCACATCATTGTATGCACTGAGATAACAACTTTTTTGTCCTGATGTGTACAGGCATGAAAAAACTTTCAAACTACTCATCATCATGTGGAAAGTTAAACTAAGGTGTTTCCATTAGGTTTACAGCAAGGACTTTGGTGTAAAGTTGAAATGTGTACTATTTGCATTACGAAAGCTTTGTATGCACT